>NW_006239382.1:40610-70105 GCF_000226075.1 Solanum tuberosum | reverse complement strand
ACCTACGGACCGTGGATCGATTGACGGTTCGTGCTGGTCAACCGTCAATCGGGACTGAAGCTGGGCTTTTGGGGCATCGATCCACGGACACGAACTACGGTCCGTGACCTGACCTACGGACCGTAAGTCCGGCCGTGGGTCAACACTTAGCCAAATTTTCTGACTGAGTCTGGGAGGGGTTGCAGTGGTGAACCACGGACCACCAGCACGGGCCGTGGTCTGACCTACGGTCCGTGGATGGTGACCGTAAGTTGCACCTGCAACTTCTCGAAATCTGTATTTTTGGTCTGTTTC
This sequence comes from Solanum tuberosum, assembly GCF_000226075.1. Classification (NCBI taxonomy): domain Eukaryota; kingdom Viridiplantae; phylum Streptophyta; class Magnoliopsida; order Solanales; family Solanaceae; genus Solanum; species Solanum tuberosum. Next base: position 69,811 of record NW_006239382.1, on the reverse strand, counting down.
GAATACGGGGTGTTACAGAAAGAAACCATGTACTTGCCCATTAATTAGTATAGAGTACCAGTTATTGGCAATCAGTCTCCAAATCACATCAACCACCATTGAATTAAAGTCCACATGTTTAAGTACTTTAACTAAGAAACTCCAATTCACCCTTTCTTAGGATTTAGCAGTACCAACTTTATCACAACATTGGATGGCTTTCCTCTTTTCCTAATATCTGTGATAATTTCCTGAGCTAGTAGTACATTTCCAAAAATGTTTCTACCCTTCACAAAATCAGCTTGGTTCACAGAAATTATCCTTGATAATAAGCCTTCCAGTCTATCATGTATTGTTCTAAAAATCACCTTATTTATGAAATTACTTGGAATAATAGGCCTCAAGTCTGAGAAGGTCTGAATGGTCTCCTTCTTAGGCAACAAAATCAAATTAGTGTGAGTAACAGATTTAGGAAGGGTTTTTCCCCGAAAAAGGATTGAACAATACCTGCAATTAGGGGTGTACAAGTCAAACCATAAAGTCAAACCAAACCGACGAACCAAATCAAACCGAAAAACAAAATCGATTTGTGGTTTAGTTTGGTTGGTTTGGCGGTTGAAAGATTTATAATCTACTTTGTTAATATATTTTTAGTTAGTTTATAGTTTTCAATGTTTATATATTTTGTTTCAATTTGGGCTTATAAAATTTTGTATATATATATATAATTTTATTTCATTTAAAGATAAAAAAATATTATTTATAATCTACTTTGTTAATATATTTTTAGTTAGTTTATAGTTTTCAATGTTTATATATTTTATTTCAAATTTGGGCTTGTAAAATTTGTAAATATTTTGTTTTGTATTAAGATCCGAAGTTACAATTATATTGTTATAGTTTTTCAAATTCGAAGTGAACAATTTACTTTGTAAATATTTTATTTTGTATTCAGTTTGCCTCTAGCCTTTTAAATCTTATTAATTTTAACATAATGAATGTTGATATTTCAAAAAAAACATTTTGTACTCATGTGAATTTTACCGTCTTTTCAAAAAATATCTATTCATTTAACATTTTTTAAGTTTAGCTTATCACACAGGTAAGTGAAAATCTATTTAATCTCTTTTTCAAATACCATATAGTTGTAAAAAACTGAAAAACTGAAAAAAACCGAAAGAACCGACTAAAGCCGAAACCGAAAAAACCAATTTTATGTGGTTTGGATTTCGCTTTTAGATTTAATAAACCAACATAATTGGTTTAATTATTTTTTAATAAAAAACCAAACCGACCTATGTACACCCCTACCTGCAATATCAGCCCCTACTATCTCCCAACAGTCCTGAAAGAAGTGTCTTATAAAACCATCAGGACCCCATCTACCCATTAAGCTCAAAAATCATTTTTTTAATCTCACTCTCTTTAGAAATTGCATGCAAGAGTTCATTTTCTTCTGCAGTCACAAGATGCTGGATATTCTATGATAAAGAAAAATCACTATTAAAGTTGGTTCCAGAAAATTGATTCTGAAAGAAACTTATTGCTTCATCTTCCACTTCATCTTCTCCTTAATCCCATTGACTATCTACTTTCATTATTATCTGAATATTCAATCTCCTCTTCTTGCCTCTGACCAGGCCATGAAAATATTTCGTATTCTTATCTCCCTCCGAATACCACTTGATGTTTGCCTTATGTATCCAAAACTCCTTCTCATAGTGTAGATACAACTAATATTCAACATGACATTGGTGTAGCATAGCTCTATTATATGAAGTAGGAGATTCTCCTTCATCCTAACTATTTCTTCTTTTATCAATAGTTGCTTGAATATGTCAGCAACTGCTCCCTGCTCCATTTGGCTAGTGCCAGTTATGTTCTTTTTAATCTCAACTTCCATTGTATAAACATATCTTCATATTGGTCTTCAGTCTTCACTCCAGCTAGCCTTCACCACATCTTTAAAACCAGTCCTGTCAGTCTAAAATTTTAAAAACCTAAATGGTTTTATACAATTTTGTACCAGACCACGACAAGTTAGTAGCAAAGGTGCATGGTCAGATCCTGTCCATTCTAGCTGCTGTAGTTCCATGTTGCCAATCAGATCATGTAACTTCTGATTAATTAAAACTCTATCTAATCATTTAAAAATGCATTTGACATCTGCTCTTCCATTCCACTAAGTAAAGGGACTTCCAGAGAAATTTATATCAAACAGATCACAAGAGTTGATACAGAAAGCAAAATCCTCATATCCTTGGATATATACGGGAAGACCTCCTATCTTTTCATCATTCCCTAAAATTACATTGAAATCTCCCCTACCAAGGCTCTGAATAATGATCACTATTAAAATATAAATCATTCCAAAGTTCTATTCTCTCCTCTACAGAACATGTGGCATATATCATAGTAGTTAGCATTTGTTTTCCATCTTCCAAAGTGAGTTGAAGGGTGATTTTCTGGTTAGTATCTGAGATCACCCCTACTTGAATGTGGTCCTTCACAAATACCCAAATTTGTCCATTTGAGTTTTAATTCACATACTTCATTCCTAACCTCCTCTTGAAGTTTTGTATTTGTCTAGTATCTTGAAATGGTTCCAGCAAAGCAATTAGGAAGAATTTATGGTGTTTATGTAACATTTGAACTCTGTAAAATGCATTTTGAATTCTCACAGACCTTATGGCATGTATTCATGTTGGTTGAACATCAACCTCCTTTTTAGATTTACATTTTTTGCATTTAGATAACAGTAAAGGAGAGAGTCCAGCCTCTTTACATACCTCAACTGCTTTTTGATCACTATTTACTTCATCCTTAACTCCTATGAATTCTATACCATTCGTATCATCGCTCTCCACCTCTTTATCTTCTTGATTTTGATGCGTGTAATTTCTCCACAGGGGCTGACTTTGCACTACTAACCATTACTGCTGACCTGTTAAGCATTGTTGTTGTTGATATATCAAGAACTAGTGCTGATGGATCTGCAATTTGAAGGGGTACTTGATATTCTGCCTCAGCTAACTCTTTGAAGATTAATATATCTTCCTCTTCTTTTTGATATGTCTGTACTACTACAATAGCACCATATTCCTGTATATTAAGATGCTTGAAACTACTAACATTTGGATTTTGCTCTGCAGATGCAACCCTCAGCTGCCTCTCACCTTCTCCAGTCTCTGCATCTATTCTTACTTGTTGATGTTGAGATTTTTGACCCAGCTACTCCCTTATTTCCCCATTGTGATGTGTGGCTACTTTATTAATATTTTCTTGCTTTGTGGTTCTATTACTGCTGCTTGTTGATTCCCCTCTCTTTCCTTGATAATTGGCAAAATCATTTGTTATTCACTCCTTTGTAGATGAATGATGGTGTCATTTACTAATTTTTCCCTGGCTTCTGACTTCACTAGGTTTATCAGTGCTATCATTTACCCTAGTAGATTCCTCAGGATGCACCTCTTCATTCTTCTCAAACAGAGAAGCAAAAGCATTATCAGCGCTATCTCTTGGGCTTTTACATTGACAGGTTTTCAGTATTTCTGAATTACTCTTCTCCCTCTTGTTGCAAAATCATTGCCTTGTTCTTCATTGTTGCTACCTTTATGCCCTTGTTATGTATCCTTATCCTTATTTATCTCAATTTGCCTCAGTTCAGGATGGAAGCTGCTGCACATTTCCTCCTCGTGACCTTGCACTTTACATTGTTTACAATATTTGGGAAGTATATCATATTGGATCTTAACTCTTTATATTCTAGACTCAGTTGTCTTTCTGTTAATGATCTCTATTTCCACATGTTTAGGAAAATCACCTAACAGGTCCACTTGCACCTTGACCCTTGCACAATTAGGCCTAGTTTTATTTATTATAGCCATATCTAAATGTAATGGTTTTCTAACAGCCGTAGCTAATGAAAACAAAGGTTCTTTCACAAAGTATGTGGGTTTTAGATCCGAAAAAGAAATCCATGTCATAGCTTGTGTCGTCTCTTTGTCAACCTTAAATTTAGCATCATATATTAGTGGCTTCATAGTATATGAATATTTGTCCTTAGCCAAAATATAGTATATGCCTTTTGACATCAAGTTTGTGAAATCTGCTATTCCTCAATAGGCCTATTTAACACTCCCCTTTAATCACTGTCGTGGAATACTAGTGCGGAGTTCTTCCGACTTCGGCCAACCATAGAAATTTTTTTCCAACCATGGTGTATTGAAGGTTCTCCAAAATATTCATTCTATCAACTTCCTCTTCTGTCCACACAATCCTTGGAATCCCATCATTATATTGGAGTTTCTTCAACGGAATAGGTTCAATTCCAGCTTTCTGGGCCTGAGTGTCAGTGGCGAAGTCAAGAATTTTGTCAAGGGTGTTCAAGCTTTAAAAGAGTGGAATTTATTTTTTTAGCAAAGTGGGTGCACAAAATATATATTTTTTTACTAATGAGTGGATGCATCCAAATTTAAAATTAAATTATATATCATTTAACTAAATCATACAAAAACTGAAATTATAAAACTATCAATGGTATAAATCAAAACTAACGGAGAAAACTTAAGAAAAACAATTTTAGCTGCTAATTGAATTGACTTCCTTTGGTTCATATCAAATGAATTGTTGAGAGTTTTTTCGTGAATATTTTGTAGTTCAAAAGAATTGTTGAGACTTTTTTCTATATTTACCTTTTCTTTTATTGAGATTCTTAACTATTTTTTAAAAATAATTTAGAAATAATCAAAAGAATAAAAGTAGAAAGTGACATTTAAGTATATCTTTAAATGTAATTTCTTAGTACTATTAATTCAAGGCTAGAAATAGAAAGATAAAGACAACTACTTTTGTTCCTTTACTTCTTTTTTGAAAAAAATGTGCATTGCAGCAAGAATCGAACTCAGGACCTCAAGCACTCAACTAGGCAAGCTTATCGCTGGACCAACACCATTCGTTGTGTTTAAGTGGGTTCATTTATCTATATATTCAAATAATAAAGAATATTTTGCCTATATACATTGTCTAATTTTCCGGCGAAAGGTGATGAGCTGACCACCTTTACTGGGTTGTAGCTCCGCCTCTGCTGAGTGTTGCTATGATTCATTAGAACGGTAGCATAATTATTAACCACAGGATAAGTATCGTTAGGCAACAATTTAGGCGCGATATGCAAATTAATATTGTCCACTCGAGAACTTTCACCTGTGTTATTATGTTTTTGCGGTGGAAAATTACTGTTTAATAGCAGATTTGTCTGGCCAGCCCAAAGATTAGACTAACCAGTGGCCGGAACGACTATTCACAATATTAGGTTAAAAGTGGTGTGCAGCGGCGACGATGTATCAGTAGAGAGCTTTTTTAATAATTTCCAGCGTTATTATATGTTTTTATCTATTGTTTTAAATTTGATAGTTCTCGCAAAATGTAAGTGTGGTTGAACAGTGATGTTGAAGTCATATAATATATTATTTTGTATGCGTGAAGATATTATTTTAATCTTTTTTAATTATGTTTTAAAGCTAAAATATTCATGTTAAAAAAAAGTAAGTAAAATATAAAGATATTCTTTCATCGCGGAATCTCAAATAAATAACCACTCTCTTCGTTCCATTTTATATGAACTGGTTTGACTTGATATGAAATTAAGAGAATTTTTTTTTTTTTTTTTAAATATTGATCTAAAAAAGTAAGTAATAGATATTTGTGTGACTATAAATCATTTTATCAAGGGTAAAAAAAACTATTTAAAAAAAATTCTTCTGAAAATAAGTTGTTTTTAGCATCAATGTCAAACAAGTTCTTCCCTTTTTCTGAAAATAGATATTTAAAATAGTTTCTCTCTATAAAATAATCTTAATATTAAAAATTAATTGATACTTACCCTTTTCTCGTAATTTGACTCTCAAAAGCACTTTTTAAAAAGGATTAGTCAAACATAATTTGTTTATCAAAAACACTTTTCAAATGAAATAGGCAAACACAAATTAGTTATTTTCAAAAGCATTTTTCTAAAAAATCATGTTAAAAAAATATTTCTAAAAATAAGCAGTTTTTAACAAAAATGTCAAACAAACTCTTAACCTATGAACCAAATCACTATCACCAATATCATTATATAGAGTTTATAACTCATCCAAATACCTTTGTTCTACCTTTAGCATATTAAAATTTCATTGAACATAGATTTGATTATTGAACTCTGTTTTTTTATCGAACATGTTAACATTTATCTAGAAGATGCATGAAAACTAATAAGCTCGCAATATTTATTATAGTTTAGTGCTTAAAATTTCTAGTAGTGAAACATATTTACGTTTATTTAGGAGATGTATGAAAACTAATAGAACTAGCAATATTTTTTATACTCGTCCCTATATACTTGTCAAATATTTTCTAATTGACTTTTCTTTTTATTTTTCCTTTTTCACAAATCAAGGAAGAACAATTTTTTTCCTTCCTCTTATATCCTCAATTTATTAATATTAAGAGCATGTTTGGCATTGCTTTTGGGAAGTCAAAAGTGTTTTTTTGAGAAAAAAACACTTATTTTGAGAAATTAAGTGTTTGACAAATTTTTAAAACTGCTTTTAACTGAAAGCAGAAACAGTTTTTCTGTTGTTGGAAAGAAACTAAAAATTTCTGCTTTTAAAAAAAGCAAAAATAGAAAATTAATTTTTTAAGACTAAAATATCCCTTACATATGAACATATTTATCAATACATCCCTTATTAATTAATTAACATATCTTATGATTTTATTGAAGATTTTTTTATATATATAATAAATTTTTTATTTTATTTATGTTTTATATTATTATGTATATATTACTTTATGTATTAATTTACAGAATTAAAAATAAAAGTAACAACGATATTTTTGTAGGATTAAAAAAAAGAAAAAGTAACAAACAATTAAAGATTTAGACCCTCCCCCCAAAATATAACAAATAACAAAAAAAAAAATCTTAATTTACTTATTATTTTATTTTAATTTTAATTTTTTTTTAAAGGTTTCGAATATTATAACAAAAAAATAATAATAGCTAAGGTTGAATAAAAAAAAAAGGTAACAAATATAAAAAAGGTTCCTCTTTTCAATATTTTTCAACAATATTGATTGAAAATTTGAATAGTATATTTTAAATAATTAAATTTAAAATGTAATTAAAGTTTCTGTATTAGATGTTACTAATAGATTCTCTCTATAAAATAATCTTAATATTAAAAGTACATTGATATTTGTCATTTTTTTGTAATTTGACTCTCAAAAGCACTTTTTAAAGAAAATTAGTCAAACACAAATTGCTTATCAAAAGCACTTTTCAAATGAATTTGTCAAACACATTACTTTTTAAAAAAAACACTTTTCTGAAAAGTTATTTTAAAAATGAGCTTCTAAAAATAAGCAGTTTTTAGCAGTAATGTCTAATAGGCTATAAGTTAATGTCTTTGAAAAATGTAGTGAGTAAAATATGTATAAGACTTTTATCAATTAATACAAGTAAAATGGTAAACAAACTATACCAATTATTGTTATATTAATAGGTGTGTCGAATCAAAAATTTGACAAGTAAAAAAAGACGGAGGAGATGATTAATTGCTTAGAAATTATAGTAATAAATATGTTGACTTTTTAAAATAATACTTCATTTGTCTCTAATTACTTGTCCACTTTTGAAGAGATACACTTATTAAGAAAACAATAATTGACATAGTGAGTTTACAATTTTACCTCTATTAATTATGAAATGGATGAATTAAAAATTTATTATTTTCAAGAAGTTCTTCCTTTTTCAAAATTAATTAATTGAGGATATAATAGATAAAAAATTTATTCTTTCTTGATTTGTTAAAATGGATAAGTAATTAGGACAGATGGAGTAATAAATTTATAAAATGAGCATCCACAGGTTCATTAGTCTTAAATAGATAAAGCCGAAAAAACATGAAAAAATTGCTCAATTCAATGTAGTCAACTAATTTTAAATTCCCCAACCTCTCTTTAAAAACCATTTTTTTGGTAAATATAATATCAGTAATACATTTCTTCCGCTTAAGTTTAACGTTATTTTAAGTCTTTTATCTATTGTTTTAAATTTAATAGTTGTCGCGGAAATGAAAGTATGGTTGAAGTGTTGAACAGTGATGTTGAAGTCATATAATATATTGTTTTGTATGCGTAAATATAGTTTGTTAATCTTTTTTCATTATGTTTTAAAGCTTAAATATTCCTATTTTAAAAAAGTAAAATGACAAGATATTCTTTCATTGCGGAATCCCAAATAAATAACTACTCCTCTATTTTATTTTATATGAGTTAGTTTCATTTGACACGAAGTTTAAGAAAAAAAATATTTTAAATTTTTTGTCTAAAATAAGTGATAGATGTTTGTGTGACTATAAATCATATTAAGAATAAAATGATCATTTTAAAATTAAATGTTATTCTTTATTAACCGACTTAAAAAAAGTACGTAAAATTTATAAATTGGGACAGAGAGTAACATTTTTTTACCAGATATATGAATATGATAGTGGAAAGAACTTGAAATCAAAGAGAGTTACTCATATTCGCTTCGTTCCTTTTTATATGTCATCCTTACTATAAATAGTTGATTCATAATATTTGTCATTTCATAAAATCAATGCAATAATTACAATATTCTTCTTATTGGAAAAATCCTTTTGACCATTAAATTTGGCTAGAATTTGGCCAGAATGGTAAAGTAGCATATTTTACACTATGTTATTTTACCTTTTTGAACATCTTTACCCTTTAACTTTAATACTTTTTAATTAAAAAAAAGAAAAAAAGATCAGTTTATTTTAAAATAAAAAGGACATTATAGATTTTTTGAATTTCTGGCCAAATTTTCTGATCATTTAACATTACACCTTCTTTTTTACCTTTGTGAGTTATTAGCCTTGAAAATTTACATTTGACTGACATAGAAAAACTAAATTAAATATTCATATTGATTGGTCAAATTAATTAATCAAAATAAATAATTTCATATTCATTGATAGAAAAGATTTCAAAAAAAGTTAAATAAAAATAGAATGGTAAATTTACTTAATTTTTTAATGGACATGAAATAAAAAAATGGTAATGGAAACGGAGAGAGTATCAATCTATTAAACAATATATGAATGAACTTTTTTCTCTCTTATCCCGGTAAGTAATTATATTAATGCATTTAAAATATTAAAAATCTTATTTGCACATAACACGAAATGTAACAACAATTTAAGGGGAGAAATAATATTTTTACCCCGTTCATCTTCTAATCAACGTTTGTCTGAATTTCACAATTTTTTTTCCTTAAAATACTTAAAATTAAAAGCAAATAATATAATTCTTTCTCTGTCTCTAATTACGTTTATTTTTGAATTAACACACCTATTAAGAAAACAATTATTGACATAGTAAGTTTATCATTATATTCCTATTGATTATAAAGTGGATAAATTAAAATTTTAAAATTTTCAAGAAGTTTTATTTTTTTCAAAATTAATTAATTAAGGATATAATAGATAAAAAAATTGTTGTTTCTTGATTTGTAAAAATAGATAAGTAAAAAATAAAAATTAGACAAGTAATTAAGAAGAAAGGGAATAATAGTAATTTTTATGATTACTATGAAATGGTGGTGACTCGATGTGGGAAACCCCTATGAATAAAGGTTGTGTCAAGATGAAGTCTTCAAAATCTCCAAGTATGTAAGTTGAAGTCTTCAAATTCTTCAAGTCTGCAAGTTGAAATCTTCAAATTCTTCAAGTCTGCAAGTTGAAGTCTTCAAATTTTTCAAGCCTAGTCTTTGAAAGATGAAATATCTCGACAAGACTTGAAGAAGGGGGATTTGTAGTCACTTAAAATTTATTAAATATAAATTTATTAAAGTGATTCAGATTATATTAAATTCATGAATATATTAGTCCAATTAAATATTATGGATTAATATAATTGATTTAATTATTTAAATCTGATAAATATAAATTAATTAAAGCCTGCTCCATAAAGCCCATATGTCATGTCACTTAAATCTGATTGGCCGAAGGGAATCCTATTCCCATCACAACTCCTCTATTCTAAAACTATAAATAGGGGTCCACATAATTTAGAAAAAGAACCAAAAATTCTAACAAAAAGCTAGAGAAAGCTCGTGGATTAAAAGCTACAAAATTCTCTACAAGCTACAAGTTTAAGAATTCAAGAACTCAAGAGCTTATTCAACTAGAAAGTCAAGATCAAGAAAAAGTTCAAGTCAAGATCAAGATCAAGTCCAAGTTCAAGTTCAAGTTCAAGTTCAAGTTCAAGTTCAAGTTCAAGTTCAAGTTCAAGTTCAAGTTCAAGTTCAAGTTCAAGTTCAAGTTCAAGTTCAAGTTCAAGTTCAAGTTCAAGTTCAAGTTCAAGTTCAAGTTCAAGTTCAAGTTCAAGTTCAAGTTCAAGTTCAAGTTCAAGTTCAAGTTCAAGTTCAAGTTCAAGTTCAAGTTCAAGTTCAAGTTCAAGTTCAAGTTCAAGTTCAAGTTCAAGTTCAAGTTCAAGTTCAAGTTCAAGTTCAAGTTCAAGTTCAAGTTCAAGTTCAAGTTCAAGTTCAAGTTCAAGTTCAAGTTCAAGTTCAAGTTCAAGTTCAAGTTCAAGTTCAAGTTCAAGTTCAAGTTCAAGTTCAAGTTCAAGTTCAAGTTCAAGTTCAAGTTCAAGTTCAAGTTCAAGTTCAAGTTCAAGTTCAAGTTCAAGTTCAAGTTCAAGTTCAAGTTCAAGTTCAAGTTCAAGTTCAAGTTCAAGTTCAAGTTCAAGTTCAAGTTCAAGTTCAAGTTCAAGTTCAAGTTCAAGTTCAAGTTCAAGTTCAAGTTCAAGTTCAAGTTCAAGTTCAAGTTCAAGTTCAAGTTCAAGTTCAAGTTCAAGTTCAAGATCAAGCTCAAGAGCCCTTGAATTATATTTGAAAAGGCGAATTAAGAGGAATCATAGAGATTGTAACACTCGCACTTGAAATAATAAAACGATTGTTGCATAATTTTTTCCTTCTTGATTATTGTTTTCTCGACGTGAATTTTATTGTCTACACACATATTAAGAAAATAATGATTGATATAGTGAATTTATCATTTTACCTCTATTAATTATGAAGTGAATGAATTTAAAAAGATTTTCAAGAAAAACTACCTTTTCCAAAATTAATTAATCGGGGATATCATAGATAAAAAAAAATATTCTTTCTTGATTTGTCAAAATAGACAAGTAATTAGGGACAGAAAAAATAATAAATTTATAAAATGAGCATTCATAGCTTGAAGTTCATTAGTCTTACAATAGATAAAGCCAAAAAAACATGAAAGAATTGCTCAACCCAATGTAGTCAACTAATTTTAAATTCCCCAAACTCACATAACCAATTTTTTTGGTAAATATGATATGAGTAATACATTTCTTCCGCTTAAGTTTAGCGTTAGTTTAAGTCTTTATAATATATTGTTTTAAATTTAATAGTTGTCGTAGAAATGAAAATGTGGTTGAACAGTGATGTTGAAGTCATATAATATATTGTTTTGTATGCGTAAATATAGTTTGTTAATCTTTTTTAATTATGTTTTAAAGCTAAAATATTCCTATTTTTAAAAAAGCAAAATGACAAGATATTCTTTCATTGCAGAATCCCAAATAAATAACTATTCTTCAATTTAATTTTATATCAGTTAGTTTGACTTGACACGAAAATTAAAAAAAAACTCTTTTAAATTTTTTATCTAAAATAATTGATAGATTTTTGTGTGATTATAAATTATTTTAGTTAAGAATAAAATAAATATTTTAAAATTAAATGTTATTTTTTTAACCAACATAAAAAAAAGTAAAATTTATAGGAAAAATCCTTTTGGCCAGAAAATTTGGCCAGAACGATATTTTACCTATGTTATTTTACCTTTTGAACATTTTTACCTTTTTAACTTTAATATCTTTTAATTAAAAATGAAAAAAAGATTAGTATATTTCAAAATAAAAAAAAATTATTGATTTTTTAAATTTCTGGCTAAATTTTCTAACCATTTAGCATTACCCAAATTTATAAATTGGAAACTGAGAGAGTAACATTTTTTACCAGATATATGAATATTATAGTGAAAAGAAGTTGAAATCAAAGAGAGTAGTTACTTGTATCATCCTATTCAACAACATGAATAAGTAATTATATTAATGCATTTAAAATTTTAAAAATCTTAATTGCACATAACACGAAATCTAACAACAATTTAAGGGGCAGAAATAATTTTTCTACCCCGTACATCTTCTAATCAACGTTTGTCTAAATTTCACAATTTTTTTTCCTTAAAAAACTTAATATGTAAAGCAAATAAGATAATGTTTCTCTGTCTCTAATTAGTTTTCACTTTTGAATTAACACACCTATTAAGAAAATAATAATTGACATAGTAAGTTTACCATTTTACCTTTATTGATTATAAAGTGGATAAATTAAAATTTTAAAATTTTCAAGAAGTTCTACTCTCTTTTTTTCCAAAATTAATTAATTAAGAATATAATAACCAAATAAATTATTATTTCTTGATTTGTGAAAATGTACAAATAAATTAGACAAGTAATTAGTTTCGAGGAAATAGTAGTACTCCCTCTGTCTCTAATTACTTGTTCACTTTTGAATTGACACACCTATTAAGAAAACAATAATTGACATAGTAATTTTATCCCTATTAATTATGATGTGGATGAATTAAAAACTTAATTTTTTTTCAAAATAATTAATTGAGGGTATAATAAGTCAAAAAATATTGTTCTTTCTTAATTTATCAAAATGGACAAGTAATTAGGAATAATTATATAAAAAAAAATAGATAAGTAATTAGGGATATATGGGAGTAATTTTTATAATTTTTGCCTCAAATGGATTGTAATGATGGCGGGAGGCGTAACGTAACCGGGAACGACCGGTCACTTTCCCTCCACCGACAACCCCTAAGTTGATTCCTGAAATCTTAATTAATCAACCAAATAATTATTATTAATTAGAAGCTTCACATTATCCCCACTTGTCTTCACATTCTTGCACTTGTTCAGTCTCATTGAATATCAAATACTTAATAGAGTTGGGTAAGTTAATTCTCTGTTTTCATTTTGCGCATTCTGTTTTCCAGTAATTTTGTCATCAATCCGTGAAGGTGATGGCTTGTCGCTGTTTTGCAATTTTCATTCCCGCTGTTTTGTCCAAATAAAATTGTAGTTTGAATGAATAAATGATATATATGTGCATTGTTTAGATGGATCTCTGATTGCTTAATTAGATCTTCTTCTTCTTCTTCAATTTTTTCTTTTCTTTGTATATATGAATATGAATGAAAATAAATATATTTGGAGATCGTGGGACAGTTACCCCTCCTGTTCCACGATCCTGTAACTGTCTTGCCCCTAAAGTTGTCTTTTTTTCCTCTCTTTGTTTGTTGAAAAATAAAACACTTAAATGCTTCTGCAAATGTTCTCGATTTCACCTTCTCTAATGCTTCCTTCCGTTCTCTTGCCGTTTTTCATATCTTCAAATTGAAAGAAAGGCAATCACTACTACTAATAGAATTAGACTTGTGGATTTTTTTATAACTAGTGTTGGCTACCATATCAGATTCATGCCTTTTGTTTTCAAGATCCTAAAATTACTCAAACATTTCTTTAGATTTGACTGGAGTCTTACCTCTTGACTGGCCTCTCTTTGAATGTCATTCTTGTGTTACATTTGAAAGAAAAAAAATGTGCATTAATTCTCTACTGTGAAGATACTAAAAAGATGGTTGATTCACCTTCAATCCTACTCCTTTGTCTCTCTTATTTCTAGACAGTCAACTAAAACATACAAACTGCTTTCCGTCTTACAGAAATGCTCTTAATTACAAGTGTCACGATAATTCAGCATTCTTGATCTGAAAATGCCTGTTATGATTATGAACACATGTATGACCTTCATTACCAGCAACCCCATTCTGTTAATAGTTTAAATTCTATATTTGTGGTTAGGCTTATGTAGAAATATCATAGTAATCACGATTCTCTATTTCTAGAATGCTGTATTTCTAATAGAAACTATTTAACTTTTGACGGTGCTTTTCCATGAATTTGTTTTGCTATTAGGCTCACAAAGTCTTATAATTAAAAGCTCTTATGTCAAGCGTAGTTTGTAGTCGCTGTCTGGTGTATTCCAATGTATTGTCTTCTCAATTTTATAGTGATGATGGATTATCTGTTTTCTAGCTTATTATGGTTTCTTTTTTTTTTTAACTACAGATTAATAGGTGAAGTATATTGAGCATGAAGGAAATCGAACGGAAGCAGGGTCTAAACACTAAGCAAGCAAAACGTGCAGTAAAGACAGAGAGAAAAGACTACAAACAGCAGGAAAAGAGTACTGGCAAAACATCGAAAGCAAAAGAGACTGATCATAAAGCTTCACTTCCTAGACCAGAGTCCAGTGTCTTAGTAAGTGATCCAAACACGGGCACAGAGCCCACTGAAGTTTATGAAAATGTGGTTATAGATTATGTCGATGATGTCTACAGGTCTGAGGAAGCAACTCAGCAACCAAAAACACGTAAAATGGGTGACAAACATGGCAAGGATAAAATCAATGATCGTTCTAGTGATATGGAGAGTGAACCCAAAGAGGGAGTGGAAGAGGAATCAGATATTGAGACAATAAATGATTCAGTTTCATCTCAAGGAGATCCACAAATAGCTGAAGATGAAAATGTAGAAAGAGCTTTGACTGTAAAGGTCTCTAGAAAGCTTGCAAAAACTGAAGGGAATAATTCTTCCCAGGTACAACGAGCTAAATCTGATCAGAAATCAAACAATTCCCAGGGTAAGGCATCAAAAAGTACAGCAAACAAAGCCAAAGCACCTAAAAAGGATCCATCTAAAATGACATCCAAGAGTGTCAATGATAACTCTAAAAATATGAAAGTCCATCCCAAATCTCTATCAGATTCCTCAGAAGAAGGTGATGAAAAACTTGTTAAAGAGGTAGAACAAGCAGACATTTTGGATGAGACTTCAGTTAGTGCTCAAAGTGTTGGAAGTGATGATGAAACAGTCAACACCGAGGATACCTGTGAGCAAGAAGATAAAGCAGTTTTAGAACAAAAGATTGGAGAAATGGAATCAAGGCTTGAGAAACTTGAGGAAGAGTTGAGAGAAGTTGCTGCCCTTGAAATTGCTCTTTACTCTGTGGTATCTGAGCATGGAAGTTCTGCACATAAGCTGCACACACCTGCCAGGCGCCTTTCTAGACTCTATCTTCATGCATGTAAATACTGGTCTCAGGACAAACGAGCTACAGTTGCTAAAAACACTGTTTCCGGCCTTGTATTAGTTGCCAAGTCATGTGGTAACGATGTGGCAAGGTATGTTAATACTTTCATTTATTGGATCATGTGTTACTTTTGTACTTCTTATGAACCTAACGTTTTTATTCCCTTCTCATGAAGGTTAACATTTTGGCTGTCAAATGCTGTTGTTCTGAGGGTAATCATTTCTCAAGCATTTGGAAGTTCCTGTAGCTCAAGCTCATTGGTGACAATTACTGTGCCAAATGGACGAGGAAATAAAACTGAATCAAAGGTTTCCTCTTTAAAATGGAAGGCACATCCAGGAAGCAAACAGTCAAGTAAAAATGACCTCTTGAAGTTTTTTGATGATTGGCAAGAAACAAGAACTTTTACAGCTGCTTTAGAGAGAGTAGAATCCTGGATTTTCTCGCGGATCGTTGAATCAATATGGTGGCAGGTAATCAACTGTACTTTGCTGCCTGTTATACCAATGTTCTCAATTAGGACTTGACGTGTATAGAACACTAATTAAGTGCAAATCCTATTTTACTGCATCAAATAGGTAAACCTTTTATGTTCTGTTCTACATGGTAATTATATGATTTATCCAAACATGCCATCATTAAAAAGGTGTTCAAGTAATTAATCTCTTAAGTTCAAGTACGTTAATATATTCTCCTTTTGGAACTGATTGATCAATTTGGCTTTAGACCTTGACTCCCAATATGCAATCTCCTACGGATGATCCAATGACAAGTAAATCTGTTGGGAGGTTATTAGGGCCTGCTTTGGGTGACCAGCAGCAAGGGAACTTCTCCATTAACCTATGGAAGCATGCTTTCCAGGAGGCTTTGAAGAGACTATGTCCTGTACGAGCTGAAAGCCATGAATGTGGTTGCTTGCCTGTTTTGGCTAGAAGGGTGAGTATTCTCCAGTGTTTCTACTTTTCATTTGCTGTATTTTTACCACACTTCCATCTCCCCGAGTTTTAGATGCAGGTGATCAAGGAAAAGCGCATAGTATTCTTGCACTTCCATTGTATCTGTATTTTTTTAAAGCTGCCTGTGATAAGTTTTAGTTTCACTTGTTAGTCTGAAAACTTTACGCCTCCATATATGTACCTTTTCAGGTGATTGAACACTGTGTTGCCAGACTGGATATTGCTATGTTCAATGCAATTCTTCGTGAGTCAGCTCATGAGATCCCAACTGATCCCATATCTGATCCAATAGTTGACTCCAAGGTGTTGCCTATTCCAGCCGGAGATTTGAGTTTTGGGTCCGGTGCACAACTGAAAAACTCGGTAAGTATTAGTCACTATTAACTTGTTTGCGAATTCCTGTAAATATTTTTTGGACGGTCTTTTCGTTTCTGTCTTCTGGGCAAAGTAAAGCTGCTTGCTCTTCATGGGAATCTTTTTCTCTGTCCTTGGCACCTGCACTTTTTCTCTGCCAAATTGTCAACAATGCAGTACGTGCTACGTGCTCTGAACGCCTTAATGATCTTATGTTCATTGGTTCATGCTCTTGGTATTGATAGTACATCTTTTCTCGCAGGTTGGCAATTGGTCAAGATGTCTTACTGATTTGTTTGGCATGGATGCTGAAGATTCTGGGAAAAATGATGAAGACAGCTCTGGAGATGATCATAGAAAAGGTGGAAATCAACTAGAACATTTCTATCTTCTCAATGCCTTAAGTGATCTTCTCATGCTTCCCAAAGACATGCTCATGGACCGCACAATCAGAATGGAGGTACAACCTTTGGTTTCGCCAAATATGTTAGAGGTCAATAGTGCTACTTCATTCTGTCTTTAATGAAAATTTTAAATGTTGCTCCAGGTATGCCCATCTATCAGTCTTCCATTGGTTAAGCGAATACTCTGCAACTTCTCTCCAGATGAGTTTTGTCCTGATCCTGTCCCTGGTGCTGTATTAGAAGCTCTCAATGCTGAGGTTTGTCTACTCTTAGCTAGTTCAAATTTTGGATTTTATGACTGTTTATAAACATTATCAGCACTACAACTTTGAAACAAAGACACCGTGATAACAATAATGATGAAAATGGAAACAATTTGATCAACTGACCAATACAACCAAGTACTTCTTTCTTGGATATTAAACAACATTTGCAAAGGTATTTCTGTTGTGAAGAATCTTATCTCAGATAACTTATGTGTGCAGAGCATCATAGCACGTCGATTATCAGGGGGAGACTCTTCAAACAGCTTCCCCTACCCTGCCGCCCCAGTTGTATATACACCTCCTGTTGCCGTGGACGTTGCAGAAAAAGTTGCAGAAATTGAGGGAAAGTCTCACCTATCTTGGAGTGCTTCTGCTATACAAAGGAAGGGATACACAAGCGATGAGGAACTGGAGGAAATAAATTCTCCTCTTG
Source organism: Solanum tuberosum (assembly GCF_000226075.1). Taxonomy (NCBI): domain Eukaryota; kingdom Viridiplantae; phylum Streptophyta; class Magnoliopsida; order Solanales; family Solanaceae; genus Solanum; species Solanum tuberosum. The sequence goes on along the minus strand of NW_006239382.1, from coordinate 52,109 downwards.
CATGTATTATTGATAAAATGGCATCATCACCAGCTTCTGCAGAAAATGGAAAAGATAAACAAAAGGAAGAAACAGGTTCAATTGGATCAAATACGAGGTATGGACTTCTTCGTGAGGTTTGGAAGGCAGCATAATTGAGAGCACTTTGAATTATACTTGTGAATTTTCATACCAAGATCATGTTATAGAGCAAGAAAGAGAAGTGGAAGTTAATGCAACATTTGGTAGCAGTAAATAGTATTGAGAGCTTTACTTACATGTTCCAATTCATAAGCAAGAAAGCTTATGTGTATATTGAAATCCATATCTGAGAAAAAGTAAAGAAATAATTTGATTGTTTTCTTTTTTAAGCAGAAGCAAAGTAAGTGAGAAGTTGTTTTCTGTTTGGATTGGATGAGACTCAAATTGTGTCAACAGTTAAAACCTATGGATAAAGGTCTGGTGTTTGCAAGTCTTCATAGCGTAGTTTTTGCAAGTTATGACCTGCTAAATCATTAATGACTTTGTTGTTGACTTCTTCAACATCTTAGTTGTGTCATGTGTGTACTTAAATGTCAAAATACCTTGTGGGCTTATATTGGAGCTTGTCTTCTCGAGGAAAAATATGGTTTCTACTCCTTGAGGAAATGCAATGCATAATTCTTCAATAATTAGTCTTTAGGCAGAATACCTAAAGTTTGATGCTTTTTTTTTCTCGGATCCTCTTCTAAATTATACTTAATTAGGGAACATGTCCGTGCTTCGCGCGAGGATTAATAGATATGTGTTAGGATGTTTTTTATTTTGGATTAATTATATCATTATATTATTTGAGCATATCATTATCTTTTCATTTGAAATGATGATACATAATGAAACTTATCAAATTTAGTATCTATTTAATGTGAATAATACATTCTTAATGAATAAGTTAGAATATATACTCTGTTAAAAAAATACTTTATTTTCATTGCTAAAATATATAAATACATCAACAACTGCCCATCATTCTTTATTAGATTGATGTTTAGGGAATATATTCTCTAATCATAATTTATTTTAGCTCCCTATTACATAGAAATCAATACATGAAAAATGTCATGTCATTCTTTGTTTGTTTGATCTTGTGAAATTCCTTTGTATATGTATTTTTTCAATTGCTCTTGTTCCTTTTTGAAATATGCAATTCGCTCTTGCATAATATTTTCATACATCACTTTAACGGATTTGCTTAATTGTTTAGTTGTATTTGTATTCAAAAATAAATATTTAGAAGAACAATTTAATATAGTCATGAATATTATCATTAATATTTTACCTTGACAATTATCTGAACTAATTATTTGGGGTCAATCCTTATATTTTTTATCCATTGTAGTACTTTTGTATATGTATTTGTCAAAGTCAAACTAAAGATAGAGTATTACAATAAATGGTAAGTTCCATATAATAATATTGAAAAACTAACCTCAATTAATCACTATGAGCCGATGGTGACTATGAAGATAAATGGTGTGTGGATCTTTATTATTTTGTTTGTGGTATTTATGCCACTTCTTTTCATTCATTGGTTGTGCTACCATTTAATTGTATGAATTAATTATTTGGATTTGTTAAATGTTTGTGTAAAGGTAAGTGTGAAAATTTTGTAAATAATTGGAGGAAAGTTGGGAATTCGTATTATTTTATTTATTTATTATGAAAGATATGGTATGAATTTATTATGGAGATATAGTAAATAAAAAGATGTAGAGGAATATATATAGATAAGTTTTCACATTGAACATGTAAATCAACGTGAATATTTTGAAATTAAAAAATAAGTATATTTTACAACTTTTTTCATTGGTTGTGATCTCCATTTATTCTTTTAAATAATGAGATTATTTATGAAATTGTTAAATCTTTGATGTAAAGATAAGTGTAAGACATTTTGAGGAAGAATAGGCAGAAAGGTTGAATTTTGTATTTTTTTTTAATTAATTCCGATAAAGTTGTAGAAAGTATCGCGAGAGAGCTTGAGAGTCTTTGTTAGAGGGTAAAATATGAGGTACACACTTGCTTGTGTTGCTGATTTGTTATATAAATAAAGGGAAAGGTGGACAAAAAATGCTTAGTATGGTGTTATTGTATAGAAAGTAATCCACACATATTAGACCATGATATGGCGTTACATAAATCTTGAAATTTAAAAGATTTTTACAGATTTAATTAAAATACTACTAAAATTTTCAATGATATCCCTGGATGTAATTTAACTTCAAGCACTCATTCATGAAAACACCAACGGAATGAACATGAAAGAAATAATTATATGTTGATATCATTATTTTAAAGTTATAACTGAAGATTGATGTCTCAATTTAAGAAACTATATATTTAAAATATCTTATTTTTCATCTCTCCTCATCATTGCTACTACAATTTATTACATTTTCTACCTTCTATGTTTATAATTCTTAAAATATTTTTTTTATTTATCTCTCCAGGTTATTACCATAATTAATTATTCTTATTCACAAAATTTTCTTTTTCCTTAATAAGTTTTTTTCCTTTGATTTATAAAATTTGAATAAAGAATAAATCTCAAATATTTTATTTTTCTTTTTTCGTGATATTACTGCAACCTGTTATATTTTTTTATTTCTTCTCATTATTAATATAAAAAAAAATTAATTCATCTTCCCACCTTCTATTTCTAAGGTTTTCTAAATAAAATCTTATTTATCTCTCATTCTTATTATCATAACTATTAAATTATTATTATTATTATTCTCCAAATTTCTTTTTTTTCTTAATTTTTCTCTCTTGACCTATAAAATATATGTAAAAAGAATAAAAAATATCTCTTTGACCAAAAATCATAGTTCTCCTTTTCTTGAGTTTTTTAAATATCTTTTTATTTATATTTTATGTTAAAAAACTCAAAAGAAGTTATAAAATAGTGTCTAACTTAATATTCTTTTAAGACTTAATTATGATACTCATCTTTATATTATTATATTATGATAAATATATTTACCTTATTTATCTCTCTTCTCACTATTACTACAATTTATTGTCTTTCATCTCTCCTTATAATTACTACAATTTACTCATTATTTTCTTAAATTTGTTTTCTAACCTTCCATTCTTATAGTTTTTAAAAAATCAAAAATCTTATTATCTCTCCACCTTATTATCATAAACTCAAAAAAATTATAAAATAGTGTCTTATTTAATATAATATTTTTTAACATAATTATGATACTCACCTTTATATTATTATATTATGATAAATATATTTACCTTATTTATCTCACTTCTCATCATTACTACAATTTATTGCCTTTCATACCTTCTTATCATTACTACAATTTATTATTTTTTCTTAATTTCATTTTTTTTTACCTTTTTTAGTAGTTTTTTAAAATGAAAAATCTTATTATCTCTCCTCCTTAAACATATCCTTATTGTCATGATTTATTATTATTATTCAGAAAAAATTTCTTCTTTTGATCTATAAAATCAGTTTAAATTTTTTTTAAAAAAAACAAATACCTTATTTATCTCTCTCTCCTCATATTACTACTATTTATCATTTTTTTCTTAAATTCCTCTTTCTATCTTCTATTTTTTAAAAGTTTTTTTAAAGAAAAATAATAGCATCCATCTCTCTTCCTTATTATCATAATTTATTATTATTCATGAAATTTCTATTATTTCCTTATTTTTTTCCTTTTGATCTATAAAATTTGCCAAAATTATCTCTTTGACTAAATATTATAATTAGTTTTTTTTCTCCTATTCTTGACTTAATATTTTTTTTTTGTTATTTATGTTCTATGTTAAAAAAATTTAAAAAATACTATAAACTATAATCTTATTTACTTTTTAAGTAGTTATATATATTAAGTTTAATTGATATATTTTTATAATTTCATATTTCAAATGTTAAATAAAAAAAGTAGAAAGAGAGAGAAGTAACTATTTTAACTTCTTTTCCTTTTCTGTGTTTTCTTTTTATGGTAATTTTTTAAAAAAATTTCTTTCCTTTTACTTTTTACTCAATTTATTACTATCTTCTTACTTTTATCTATATTTTTTACTGTCATAAAAGAGAATAAAAAATTTATTGTCCTTATAACTTTTCATTTCATTTCAGTACTCTCTATACTCATTATTTGTAAATAAAAAAGATTAGAATGAGAGAAATAATACTTCATGGTGGGCATCATTTTCACGATTCACAAATTGAATGTTAGAGGATATTTTGATGTCTTTAGATCTTCAGTATATTGAATTCCTGAATAGAATTTCATTCTTGTTTTGCTAGATTCATCTATAATAATTCTTGCTGGCATAAAATGATCAAATCGACACAGGTATATTCTAATGAATTCATTTATACAAACAAATCAAAAAAATCGATTTATCTAAGGTAGTAAAACCTTCTTTTGCTATGAGTTCTCTATTTTATCTCTTGCATAATTTTTATTTATAAAAGAAAGCAAAATGAATTTACCTGAAGTAGTAAATCTTCTCTTGTAATGATTCTTCTATTTTGTTAATTTACCTGCATTATGTGCTCTTCTGCCTAATGTCATTTGTATAAACAAAACAAATTTATTTATTTATTTGAGGTAATAAAGCTTTTCAAAATTTTAATTTACCTGGAGTAAGAAATCTTCTCTTGCAATGATTCTTCCATTTTGTTAATTTACCTTCCGCTTATGTGATTTCCTACCTAATTTTATATACAAACAAATCAAAAAATTTGATTTATCTGAGATAGTGAAGCTTTTAAAAATTCAATTTACCTTGAGTTGTACATCTTCTCTTGCAAAGATTCTTCCATTTTGTCAATTTACCTTCAGACACTACTAAAAAACTGCCAAAAAGCGACGCAGTCCGTCGCTTTTTTGGCCAAAAGCGACGAAAACGCGACGCAATCACTTCCGTCGCTTTTTGGCTCAACGCTTTTCCAAAAGCGACGGACTGCGTCGCAGTTTGACTTTTCTTTTTTTTTGAATTCTTTTTAACAAAAGCGACGGACTCCATCGCTCAATTTTCATTTTCATTTTTTTTAATTTGCAAAAGGAGACGCAGTCCGTCGCTTTTGTGGAAATTTTATTTTTGAAAATCCCAAAAAAAGCGACGGACAAAAGGACCTTGTCCGTCGCTTTTCTGAAATTTAATTTTTGGAAAATCCAAAAAAGCGACGGACAGAACCACGCTGTCCGTCGCAATTCTGGGTTTTAAAAATATTAAAACCCAGAAAAGCGACGGACAAAACCACGTTGTCCATCGCTTTTTCTGCAATTATTTTGTCCATCTGCAAATTCAATTCAATTCAATTCTATACTATTCAGCCCAATCAAACACACACAATTATAAACAATCTACACAAAACATAAAACAAGAAACTTAAAATAACATTCAAAAGTATCTAAATCAAAATTTAAAGACTTATAAAGTCTTTCAAAATTAGGTTCAAAATTTGTTTCAAAATTTCAAAAAATTCGTAAATGTCTAGAGATCTAAACTAGGGAGTGGGTTCTACACAATCATCCTCATCATCAGTACTGTCGTCGTTGGTTTCCTCAGGAGCCGAAGTAGTAGGTCGACGAGCGAGGTTCAGCACTTGTTCTTTGATTTGCTGAACGGTCTTGCTCATGCTTTGTTGTTCAGCTACTCTTCTCCGCTCCGACTCTTCTAGTGTCGATGTAAGTTGTGCTATTTGAGCCGACATAGCAGCAATCTGAACACCGTCAAGTGCCTCGGCTTGACATGACGATCCAATACTTTCTAAGCCTGACTGGAGTCGTCTTACATCATTTCGAGATCCTAGACCATAGCATCTACCCTTGTGTGCCCCCCCTACCACTTTTTCTTTCAAAATCTGGGTGGACAGTTCAGGAGTCAATTGGACCGAACTATCTAGATTCTCAGTGACGTACTGATGAAAGTCATTTTACATATTAAATATAAAAATTGACATCAATATATATACATATCATAAATATATTCACTATTAATATATATTATTCATATTAAATAACTTACAAAAGTTTTTCCGGCTCTTTCCTCCACCCACACATCCGAATCCAACTTATTTTCTTTCTTCCTGACACGAGTCTTCTTGAAAATCTCCGGTTCAATGGGAGTGCGTCCCAATTCTTTTTCCTATAAATAAAAACGGAAATTTATAACAATATATATGAATCAACTAATTATTTGTTTGAATTAGAACTTACCATCTCTCTTGCAATTGTTCCAACAGACTTTGCACCTCCGGTGTGCAACGAGCCACCCTTAAGACTTCCTCTATCCTTTTTGGCTTGGTATGATATTGCCTTGAACTTGTTTGTGTTTCAATACAAACCTAGTTCATCAAAAACATGAGGCAACATCCAATCTGGACGTTCAGCACTATCCCAAACTTTCTTTAGCCAGGCAGACAGTCTGGCAGATGCCTTCCTCTCAAATGTGATCGTAATGACATGATTGTGCCTCGGCTCCCAAGTACATATAGTTTGAATAAAAAAATTGAATAACGTTAATTAGATCGGTAGTAAAAAAAGGTAAAGTATACTAAACTTAACTAAAAAATATATACCTTAAAGTTATTAAACATCGCCTGGCGTATACAGTTTGGGATCTTGCTCCAAGAGTGATAAGCCTGTGTATAGAGTCTTCTAACACAGTCTTTTAAAGCCCGGGCAGCATCCTTTGCCGGATGCCACCTGTAAAACACATAATAAATATGTTAGTTCATGAATAATATATTAAAGCATAAGAAATAGATAAAATAAACTAACAAATAGATAACAAAACAAACTTACGATGATCCATCGGCTCAATCATGACTCTACCAAGTCTGTCCTTCTGGTCAGAAACTAGAGGAGGCATCTCATCATCTGGAGTAGCACTAGGTGTAGTTGTAGTTGAAGGTGATACATCAAGATGCACATAACGCTGAGTCAATGGAAGCGTACCGGCCATAGCATCTGACTGCTCGCTACTAGAATCTCTAATCCTCATGGCAGATAACTGAGGAAATGTACCTGTGGGAGATGGAGTACCTGCCAATAAGGGTCGTGCTCGACGAATAGCCTGTAAATGTAGGTCCTCGTAGCGTAGTGAAGGCAATACCTGTGAAGTAGAGGAAGCACCGACTGGTCGACGGTAATTAGGATAATATTGCCGAGGATACGCCGTACCAAATGGAACAACAAGTATATGAGTATCATGGCTGATGCACTGTGGCGCAGAAGAAATAGATCCTGCAATATCCTCAGGATCTACGGGTCTCCTAGACTTCTTCTTTTTAGCCTGTTTAGTCTGGCTAACTCCAAGATGCTCGCGATGTCTATCACCATCACTGCCTGATGACATATGTATGCAAATTTACATGTATAATATATATATAAATCATAAATTAAATAAAATTAGCAAAATACAGTTACATAAATATACTAGCTAGCTTTCATTCGACACTATTCCTCTTCGCTTGTTTCAATTCCATCATTCTCCCGTTCTTCCTCCTCAGTTGTTTCATTTTCATTATCGTCCCATTCTTCGTCGTCAAATGATTCATTTTCCTCATTCTCAGATATTTCTTCCTCAACATTCAGTATCTCATCGTCAGATACTTCTTCTAATATGTGTTGAGGATGTTGTAGTGTGGTTTCTAATTCAACATCAACTTGTTGTTGAACAATTGCAACATCATTTTGATACGCCACATGTAAGACATTGTCAATTTCAATTCTTCCCACAGGCTTAGTTTTTATAACAACCCACCAATCAGCTTTGTCTCTACGCATTGGATATGGAGCGTAATACACTTGTTTAACATTTTGTGCAATGATAAAAGGATCATAACTTCTGTATTTCCTGGTGTACTTAACTTCAATTATATTATGTTGATGGTCCACCTTTGTGCCTCTATGTGATGGGTCAAACCACTCACACCGAAACAATACAATCTTCTTCTTAGGCCAACCTGAATACCTCACTTCAATAATCTCATGAATGACACCATAATATTCAATAGTTTGGCCAGTACCATCAACATCACCTTATATGTTTTCTTGTTCCTAGAAACTTCTTCAGTTTGAAACTTAAACCCATTGACACAATACCTATTCATTGTCAGTACTTGAGATTCCGATTCAAGTGCTACTTCTTTCACTAATTGCAAATGTTAGACACTTGAATATTCATCGTAAAACCTACGTGATTGTTATTTCAAGTAATATAATTTAGTATAACATGAATATATTATTAAATACTTAGTGATTTCACACTTACATAGTTGTATAGCCATTTGAAAAATTCTATATAGATGGCTTCATTACTCCATGTGTTTACGAACAAGCTGATCATTTTACATTAATTCAAGTATTTCATTAGTTAATGAACACTTATTAGTATGTAATTTGATAACATATTTTTAACTCTTACTTATTAGTTAATGAACACTTATTACTGGACAATTAAGCAAAATATGTGTCACAATTGATTTCATTTCCATATTAGTGAAGCTTCGCTTTCCATGCTTTTTAGATCCTTGATCATTTTGATTAAAAATTGATATCGGTGGAAATGAAGGATCAATGTCGCCTTCATCATTGTGATTGGGCCTATTTATCCTACATGACACATCACCACTAAAGTAATAAGAATAAAAATCATCAGTTTCTCTCCCAATATGACCTTGAACAAATGATCCTTCGATCTTTCCCCTCTGCTTAATTGTTTGCTTGGATCTGCCAATTTTTTTGTATGTATATATGTATATATATGTTGATAAAAGACTTGGAGAATATATATAACTTAGTGAATATTTCAAATGGATACATCCATCTTGTTTGAACCGGACCTCAGAGTCGAGCCTCTTGTACAAGGTGAATTGGAAGATGCTCCATCACATCAAAGAAACCACATGAAAATATCTTCTCCAACTTAGTAGTAATAACAACATTATTTTCCTCCATCCTGTCTAAAACTACTTTCCAACAACTTTCCAGAACACAAGTCTTTAAAAAAAAAGACTTACCTCTGTGATTGGTTTCCATATCCTTTCTGGTAGATGGCTAAAAGCGATAGGAATTAAGGTTTCCATAAACACATGACAATTATGACTTTTCATATCTATCAATTTTCCTTCATTCATATCTGCCCGCTTTCCTAAATTCGAAACATAGCCCTTCGGTATCCTCAAATTTTTAACCCACTCACAAATTTCACGTTTCTCATCCAATGTGAATGAAAAGCTAGCTTTGGGCTTAACTATTCTACCATTAGGTAATTCCTGCAGCCATAACTCTTTTATCCTACAATATTCCTTTAAGTCCATTCTGGCTTTTGGATTGTCTTTTGTCTTACCCTTAATATCCATCATTGTGTTAAAACAAATTGTCAAAATAATTTTTTTCAATGTTCATCACATCAAGATTATGTCGTAGCAGATTGTCCTTCCAATACAAACAACTCCCAAAATATGCTTTGTTTGGTCCAATTATGTTCAACACCATATCCAGGAAGTCTAGAAGGTGAAGCTTCTGTAACTTTAGGCAATTGAGAAACTCTCTCCCAAATTTGATGCCCTGTGAGTAATGGAGGTGGGAGGTCACTTTTAACCTTATTTTTCCTAAATGCATTTTTCATCTTTCTAAACTCATGGTCCATTGGCAAAAACTGGCGATGACAATCAAACCATGTATTTTTTTTGCCATGCTTTAAAGTGAATAACTTACTATTTTTCATGCAATATGGACATGCTAGCTTTCCAGCTGTCATCCAACCAGACAACGTCCCGTATGCAGGAAAATCATTAATAGTCCACATTAAAGAAGCACACATAACAAAATTATGCTTAGTTGATATATCATAAGTCAAAACGCCTTCAAACCACAATTGTTTGAGCTCATCTATCAATGGTTGTAGATAGACATCAATCAAACTTTTTGGATTACGGGGACCTGGAATAACACAACTTAGAAAGATGTAGGGACTGGTCATGCACATTTCAGGATGAAGATTATACGGAGTAAGAAATACCGGCCAACATGAATAAGGCGAAGCTGCATGAGAGAATGGTGTAAAGCCATCTGAACACATCCCCAATCTAACATTTCTTGGTTCACTAGCAAAATCAGGATATACATTATCAAAATGTTTCCATGCTTCACCATCAGATGGATGAGACAGACACCCGACGACCTTCTATATTCACGATGCCATCTCATATGTGGGGGCAGACCTCATCGATGCATACAACCTCTTTAACTTAGGAATGAGAGGTAGATAATGCATCGCCTGAACTGGGACCATCTTTCCAGCCGGAGTCCCAGTTGGGGAATTCTTTTGGGCGGGGTGGCAGCTGGGGTTAGCCAGCAACGGGGGGAGGATGATGGCACCGACAACGGATGGTGGTGGTGGTGACAATCGATGGTTCGGCGACGGGGTGAGAAGGGAGAGAAGAGAGAGAAAGAGAATGGGAAATTTGGGGGAAACCCGTCACTGCTGTAACATAATTAAATGAAAAGCGATGGACAACGTCTCTTTGTCCGTCGCTTTTTAAAAAATGTTTGACCTACATTTTGACCAAAAAGTGACGGACTAAACGACACTGTCCGTCGCTTATTTAAAGTGTTGACCATATATTATTGACCAAGAAGCGACAGACTTAAAGATGTCGTCCGTCTCTATAATAAAAAAATAATTAATAAAATAAAATATATTAAAAGTGATGGATGGCGTCGCTATACATATTAAATAAATGATTATTAATTATATATATATTTGGCGCAAAATTCCGCGAAAAAAAGCGACGAACTAAGAGATGCCGTCCGTCGCTTTTTGTAAAATAATTTTATAAATAATTATTTTTATTAAAAAGCGACGGACAGCGTGACAAATGGCGTTGCTTTTTGGAGCGACGTCATCCGTCGCTTTTCTGTCCATCGTTTTTTCGTAGTTTTTTAGTAGTGAGATTACGTGGTTCAGATTATGTGCTATTCTACCTTTTTTTTAATATAGATTTTTAATTGGTTGATTGCAATAAGTTCTTGACAACTGTTACAACTCTTCATTCTCTATTGCAACAATAACGATATTCTTTATGTTAAAAACTTTTCATTATCCTCTTTAATTGTAAGTTAATGATGCATTAGAGGTATTTAATAGATTATTGAAACGAATAAAAAAATTCAAAAAATTGAGAAAAAAGATAAATAAGAATGATGTCCATAGAGAGGTGCCACATAGGATTGCTTAGATTCAACTTTATATATATACTAGTGAACTTCTTCGCGTGATAGTAAAAAATCTCCCCAATCTGACCTTCGAAGTTCTCTTCTCATACTCCTCATTCTTGTTTATTCTTTATCTAATACCTCAATATTATAAATAATAAAAAAGTTTATTTTGCTCTTTATTTTTTGTTCGAAAAGGTAATACAAACGTACAAGTCTATCTTTAATTTTGAAAACTAAATCAAACCTACAATTAAATTTTAAACAATATGAATTA
>NW_006239382.1:33694-36336 GCF_000226075.1 Solanum tuberosum | reverse complement strand
TATATATATATATATATATAGAGAGAGAGAGAGAGAGAGAGAGAGAGAGATTTTGAGTATCCCTAGGTATTGTTTGGGGGGTTAACGTTTTATTATAATAATAAAAGAGGCTGAATGACCTTACAAGTTTCTATACTTGACTCGAATTGTCAACTAAACTTTTCTATTTACAATATTGTCAACTCAATACTTAAATTCAATAAAACACAAATTTTTCAAACTCATTTGACCGGCTATTTAATAGTAAAGTTGGAACAAATGCGTAATTTCATTCTCTAAAGGAACGTAAATAGAAAATTTTAGACTAAAAATTATTAAAAGAAATAAATAAGAAGACAAATAAATAGATATAAAATTTATCACATCTTTCTCTTTTTCTCAATTTTTTTCTCTTTCTACCCATTATCACTATCGTTTAGGGATAAGCCTAAATACAGGTAATCCGTCCAATCCGTCCAAAATTTTACTGTTAGGCTCAAGATAGTTTGAATTCGGTCAATCTCAATTCATTTAAACCTCAATCCATTTTTAAAAAATCTTCAATTGAGCCCAATTTAGTCTTCAATTTCAACATGTTTTAATCATTTTTATTTGTATTGATGTAATATATGCTCTCATATTGAAGGTATGAATTATTATTATATATTTTATATCTTCTAGGATTTTTCTGTGCATTTGTAACTTTTTATTTTATTTTCTTGAGTTGAAATTCAAATTGTGGTTATAAAAGTTGGTAACAATATGTTAACATTATTGATATTAAGCGGATCAAATTGGGCGGGTCATCGCCCAACCCAATTTTTAGCCCATTTGAGGAGGGGCAGATCCACCCTATGTGAAGAGTTGTCAACCGACACAGCTTCGTTGAAATTTTTTAGTATTATATATAATATTAATGACACTATTTGAACAATTGACTTTTTTGGCTTGTTTTAGCCCATTTTAGGAGGGACAGATCCACTCTATGTGAAGAGTCGCCAACCGACACTGCTTCGTTGAAACAGAACAATTGACCTTAGCGCGAATGGAATTGTCATTCTTACCAGCATGGCTGAGTTCGAGCCGTGACAACTTTTAATTTTGGGTCATTTTAAGAGAAAAGTTTAATAGCATAGGGATTTGAACTTCCAACCTCCTATTCATAGTCAAATTAGGCTAAAATTAACCAATTGCACTAGAATGTTTAGTATTCCATATGTTCCTAATTACTTGTCTACATTTCCTTTTTTAGTTGTCTCTAATTACTTGTCCATTTTGATAAATCAAGAAAGGACATTTATTTTTACCTATTATACCCTCAATTAATTACTTTGAAAAATGTAGAAATTCTTGAAATCTTAAGTTTTTAATTCATCCACTGCATAATTAATAGGGGTAAAATGGTAAACTTATTATGTCAATATTGTTTTCTTAATAGATGTGTCAATTCAAAAGTGGACAAGTAATTAGGGACAGATGGAGTACTATCTTTGAGGAGTAGTTAAACTTGTTTACTTGATTCATATTTTATTACTCCCTCCGTCCCATTTTTTGTGACACTTTTTAGATTTCGATATTCAAACAAGTTTATCTTTGACTGCAAATTGTTCATATATCTTTTAAATATTTTGAATTGTCAATTATTGTGACTTATAGTACTTTTTACATAGTTTATAAATATTTATGTTTCATTTCAAAAAAATTGAAGATTCCATGTGTAAATTTCCTGTCAAACTTAAACTGTTAGACTCTCGAAAAACTAAAAGTGTCACATAAATTAGGACAGAGAGAGCAGTACATTTTAAATAGTTTTTATTAATATAATATTGTTATATCAATTATTGATTGTTTATTATTTTTTAGATATCGACACGGCTTACAAATTTTTTTGCGTACACCATTGCATTTGAGCCCAAAGTAAATTTGGGCAGACCATGATCCAACTTGATTTTTATTTTAACTCATTTTAATATCTTCAATTTCAATCCGATCCGTCCATTTGACACCCCTACTATCATTCTTCCCTCATCCAATCCCCATCTCTCTATTTCTCCCTTTCCCATTTTCATCTTCTTTAATATGTTGGCAAAAAAATTTCAGGAATCCTTTTCTAAAGGTAATTGCTTCAATGTTTTAGTGTTTGTGAGATAAAATATATGAAGAGTAACTATTGGGGAACATGGAAGGATAATTTATCGGCGACGAGGTGACAAATTTGATTATTTTGGAGAGTGAAGAGTGATTGTTATGTCTTTGTAAAATTAGGCGAAGTGAAAATTGTGTACATAGCATATTAAGATATTTTCGTGTGATTCATTGGCATTAATGAAAGAAACGTGTTCACGGTGGTTTAAATGATGGACAGAGACATTGATAAACAAAATATGGTGAAAAATTGTGAACAATGAAAACTTGAAAATGAATGATGGTTTTTATTAGTTATTTAGGGCAGTGGTCACCAATACGGATGTAAGATTGCAATTAAGGCTGGGCACCGGAACGGGTTGTACCGGTACCATTCCGGTTCGTTTCGGTCCGGTAGTATTCGGGACGGGATGGGATACATTGAACCGGTACACGGAACGGAACGGTACCATGATTTGGTACCGGTATACCGGTACCGGTTCATCCCGGTTCATTCCGGTTCCGTTCCGGTCCGGTCC
>NW_006239382.1:12507-31978 GCF_000226075.1 Solanum tuberosum | reverse complement strand
AAATAGCTATATGTGCCGTCCCGTTTATCCCATCCCGTTCCGTTCCGGTCCATTCCGGTCCGTCCCGGTTCTATCCCGGTATATAGTGGGACGGGACGGAACCGAGCCTCCATCCCGGTAGTTCCGATCCGGTTCATCCCGGTACCGGTCAACAACCCGGTCAAACCGTCCCGTTCCGGTCCGGTTCCGGTTCGTTCCGGTCCGGTGGTCCCATTCCGGTCCGGTGCCCAGCCTTAATTGCAATAAAAAATGTAGGTAGGTGGTCAAAGATAGAGATAGTAAGGAAGAAGTGGAAAGAAAAAGAAAAATAAAGTACAAAATAAGTAATGCATCACTAAAATTCTGATGTGGATGATGACATGTCATTTTCATTGTGTGTTTGAATTGCACGCAAAGTCAAAATGGTTTAAAATATTGTGTTTCATTAAATTTAAGTGTTTAGTAATCAAAGTCGTAAGTAGAAGAGTTTAATTGACGATAAAAGTCAAATACATAAGTCTTGCAGGTCATGATGTCCTTACAATTCAAGTCAAGTACAAAGACTCCTCATTCCTTCATTTAAAAAACAAGAAGTCAAAAGAAGAAAGAGGTGTTTAGAACCAAATATAATATATGGTGGGGAATTTGGATAGTTAAAGGCATTTCGAAATAGTAAAATATATGGGGAATTTGAGCATTTATAGGAGGGGCACATGAGCAGAATTAAGAAAGAGTATAGGTGGAAGTGGATGGTTGATGGATATATGGAAGGTTGGATGTTGAATGGAGAGAATGCAGTATCCTCAGAACTTGGAAGATTGAAGGTCGTTTCTCTGGCATTACAGACGTGCAGCGCAGAGCAATGTCGAGAGCTCCAAGCATCTCATGTTGAGAAGCACTTGAAATTATGGGATCAATAATTTCAAGTGCTCCATTTGTAATGTTGATTTTCCTTCTTACCCACTTTACCACATCACCGCATTCTGCCTTGTCTGCTTGCCGCCCTGTTATAAGCTCTAGTAGGATTACACCAAGGCTGTATGTGTCCATTTCCTCACTAGCCCTTTTCGTGTATCCATATTCTGCAAATACGTAACAATGTTCATTAATCATCTCAAACCATTAACTTTTGTTCAAAGCATAATTCAGTACCTGGTGCCAAATAACAGGAAGCATCTGAACCCAAAGATGACTTAAATGCAGCTTCTCCAATTATCCGGTCTAGAGCAAAATCGGTCATCTTTGGTTCATAATCAGCATCAAGAAGAATATTAGATGATTTCAGGTTTCGATGAAGTAAATGTGGGAGGTAATCTTTATGAAGATATGCAAGTCCTTGAGCTACTCCAATGGCAATGCGCAACCTAACACTCCATGGTAATTCAAAATCAGGTTTCCCAATCAGATCCCCTAGGCTTCCTCTTGCTACATATTCATATATCAAGAATATCGCATCATTAGAGTAACAAAATCCAAGAATTTTTGTGATGTTCTTATGCCTCGTCTTTGCTAAAGTATTTATCTCGCATTTTGAAGAATGAGTTCCGAAATTCATTAACTTCTTCACAGCTATCAGCTCCCCACTTGGTAAATTCACAATATAAACTCTTCCAAAGGTTCCCCCATTTCCTCTAGCATTCTTATCACACATTTGCATCATCACATCATTCTCAGTAACTCTCAAAGGGTAGAAAAAAACTGATCTCCAACCATTCATTTTGGATCTTTGTTTCCTACACCGCCTTATAATGTAAAATCCAACAGCAGCAGCAATTATCGAAGAAATTGCAACAGCTGAAATTAACAAGGCGGATGTTAATTTTGAAAGATTAACACCCTTAGGCATTGCTTTTTCTTGTGAGCAAGAATTGGAGAATCCTGCACCACAGAGGTCAGGATTTCCTTGCAAAAATGAAGCAGGAAGGCCAGAAATCAATGAAGCTGGAACTCTACCGGATAGTTGATTGAAGGACACATTAAATAAAGCAAGCTTCAAGTTCTGAAGCTCTTGTGGAATTTGACCAGTAAGATTATTCTGGGAAAGATCAAGATATGTTAAAACAGGCAGTGCACCAAGTGATTTTGGTATTTCACCAATCAAATTGTTATGAGCTAGTGAGAAGGAGACTATCTTCTTGCAATTCATCAATTCAGGAACTGTTCCAGAGAGGTAATTATGTGACAGATTTAAAATGCTCATTACTGGTGAATCACACAAGTTTGTAGGAAGCTCACCATACAAACCATTGACAGATGCAGAAAATCTGTACAAGCTTCTAATCAACCCAAGACCTTGCGGAATTTTACTAGTAAACCTATTATTATCAATCTGAACTTGCTCCAACTGAGCAGCCCCTGATATGGAATCAGGAATTTCTCCAGAGAAGTTGTTGTTTTCAGCTGTGATGAGCTTTATTCGGGGCAATGACCATAACCATGAAGGAAAATCCCCGGAGAACAAGTTGTCGTGAACTTGAAACCTTTCAAGATTCATGCACTTGTTAATGGAGTCATTAGGTATTGAACCATTGAAGAAGTTTGTATGTAAACCAAGATGGACAAGACCTTTGGCTTCACATATACCATTTGGAAATGGCCCAGAAAGCTTGTTTCGTGAAACATCAAAAGATACCAAGTTTGGTAGAGAAAAACCAACTTTTGGTAAAGTAGCAGTGATATTATTGTTTGAGAAATCCAAAATGACCAAACTTTTTAAACCCTGGAACAAGTTTGGTACTATTTCACCATAAAAACCAGAGCTTTGCAAGAAAAGCATCTGAAGCTTAGTAAGTTTAGCAATATCAGGAGGAATGTGAGTGAGGAAGAATGGATTTTGAGATAGATCAAGAATGATAAGTTGAGTTAAGTTAGCAAGAATGAGAGGAAAAGGACCTGAAAGCAAGTTGCTTCCCAAGTTGAGAAATTGAAGGTGTTTCAATGAGCCTATGCCTTGTGGGATCCTTCCTTGTAGATGGTTTCTACTTAAATCAAGAATTTTGAGTGACTGAAACAGATAAATCTGGACAGGAATAGTGCCCCAAATGAGATTGTTACTGAGATTAAGACTCTGTAAAGAAGCACACTGTGAGAGATGCAGAGGTATAGGCTGATTAAAGAGGTTATTTGCAAGATTCAGATGAACAAGATTAGGAAGTTCACAGATAGAAGATGAGATTGAACCTGAAAGATTGAAACTTGCGAGGTTAATAGAAGATATGGAAGAAGAAGATGTACAAGTGATACCACTCCAGTTACATTCACTTGTCGAGTGTTTAGACCAGCTTGAAAGAAGGTTTAAAGGGTCATTAATAGAGTCTTTAAATTTTAGAAGAATATCACCTTCATCCATAGCACAACTCAGAACAAACAATGACAATGACAAAAACAGAGAGATGGAGGGTACGCAGATAGTCGCCATTGGAGAAGGACAAACAAGCTCAGGGTTTTTAGTGAAGGAGACAGCTACAAAATGTGTGTATAATGTACTAACATATTCTACAAATCAAAAATATAAAATAGGGAAAAGGGTCAAATATGTCATAAACTATTCGAAAAGATCTAGATATACCCTATTTAAAGTTTGGCTCACTCATACCCTCGCCGTTCAACTTTTGATCTAAATATGCCCTTATGGCGTTAGTTGGCCTGCTGGAAATTTCCAACTCATTTTACATTTCTTTAAATGACAAATGAAATTGTCACGTGACATTTATATTAAAAGGGAAAGGGGTCGCTTATGCCCCTAAACTATCCGACCCACTTTTAAAACACCTATCCGACCCATAAACCACCCCTCTTTTAAATAACCTATCTTACCAGTTTTCAACAATTTTGTTTTATTTTTATTTTTTCTCGGTAAATTCCGAAAATGAGTAATTGATTAATAAAAATTAGGAAAAATATGGAAAAAAATATAAAATTAACGCCAAAAATTGACAAATAAATATAGTAACCTTAAATTCGACAATTTCAATCATTTTTTAAAATTTATTTTTTTAGTAAATCCCGAAAATGAGTAATTGATTAATAAAAAAATATGAAAAGTATGAAAAAAATATAAAATTAACGCCAAAAATTCACAATTAAATATAGTAACCTTAAATTCAACAATTTCAATAATTTTGTTTAATTTTTATTTTTTTCGGCAAATCTCGAAAATGAGTAATTTATTAATAAAAAAAGGAAAATTATGAAAAAAATATAAAATTTACGCCAAAAAAATGATAGGAATCATCGTAAACGACTAAAAAATGTCATTTTCGATACATAAAATATCTTGTCGGAGCTACACCGATAAAAAGATTCTTAATGTAATTGTTTTCTACAATATAAAGGTAAACGTGATCGTAATATATTACACTTTTAATTACAACAACAATAATAACATGTTCAGTGTAATTCCTTAAGTAGTAAATTTTATATATTTTTCCTTTTTTTATTAATAAATTTCTCATTTTCGAGATTTACCGAAAAAAATAAAAATTAAAAAAATTGTTGAATTTAAGGTTACTATATTTATTTGTGAATTTTTGGCGTTAATTTTATATTTTTTTCATACTTTTCATATTTTTTATAAATCAATTACTCATTTTTGGGATTTACCGGAAAAAAATAAAAATTTAAAAAAAATATTGAAATTATTGAATTTAAGGTTACTATATTTATTTGTGCATTTTTTGCATTAATTTTATTTTTATTTTTCATATTTCTTATTAATTAATTACTCATTTTCGGAATTTACCGAAAAAAAATAAAAATTAAACAAAATTGTTGAAAATGGGTAAGATAGGTTATTTAAAAGAGGGGTGATTTATGGGTCGGATATGTGTTTTAAAAGTGGGTCGGATAGTTTAGGGCATAAGCGACCCCTTTCCCTTTTAATATAAATGTCACGTGGCAATTCCATTTGTCATTTAAAGAAATGTAAAATGAGTTGGAAATTTTCAGCAGGCCAACTAATGCCATAAGGGCATATTTAGACCAAAAGTTGGACGGCGAGGGCATATTTGATATGTGATGCTCAAATCAATTTATGTACACTAATTTTAGAGGATATCTATCACCTCTCATCAACAACTACAAAATAATTTTATCCACCTATGTTAGGATAAATGAAAAGATAAACAAAAATCTTGTTCTTATTGGTGCACGAAATCCAGAAATATCACCATTGATTGATCCAATTTATTTAAAGACTAATCATTACATAAAAAATACAAATCTTGAAAGCATCTGAACTATACAAAGATAAGGACAACTTTTCATACTCATGAGGAATAGTTGTTTTCTAGATATCTTCCAAAATATGCATAAAGGGGATTGGTTTTATAAAAGTTATGCTGCTCTTTCCAATTGCAAACCAAATCACCATGGCACCACCTACAAACTCTGTCAATGAGTCATTTTGACTCGAGAGCCACAAAGGTTAAAATAGAATATATTTTCTTCTTAACTACTTGCATGAGCCTGCATCTAGCTTTAGACTCTTCCTCCAATCCTCTCCGCAACAGAGATCCTCCTATGATGCCTCAAAAAATCCTACTCCTATTATAGAAGCTTATAAAACAGAATGCATAACTTTTAGCCATTGTCGAGCATGTTTCTACTCCAAATAGTCATCTCAGCAGGCAATTGTGAAAACAAAAACCATCTATGTACCTATAATTTCATGGGGGAAAAGATATTAAACAAAAGAAGAAAATGATACTATTTCACACTATTTAACAAATCAGTTGGATTTGAAGGAGTGTCCTGAAATTGATAGCACAACTCCAACATGATTAATTTACGTACAGAAAATTATTTAGCATATGAAACATTTTATGTATCCTCACTTCAACCACAATAACAAAATGTATTTTCTAAAGTTATTGAAAACGTGTTTTGAAGTGAACCACACTTATACATTTGAGACATAATATATATATGTGTGATGAAGACTTCTGAGGGGGAAATAGTTGAATTTTTTCTCTTGGGATAGAGTTACCTACAAATATAAGGCAAAAAATAACAAAGAATGTAACATTAACTTTGGGGGAGGGGGGATTTAAGAATTACCAAACTTGAGAGTAAATGTAGAATTAAATTTGACATGAGGACATCTGTCTTTAATTCTTTAATAAATTCATATTGCTTTTGCTTTTCAGTCCAATAATCAATACAAATTAGGGGTTAGGGCTTCCAACTTATCAAACAGAATTAACTATCAAATAGAACACAAACTGTTCTATTAGACACTACAAAGTTAACTTTTAACATATAACAGATCAATTGTACTTCGTCATGTATTTGAAACTTTCCTCAATGGTAAGTAGGAAATAAATATGATACCTCCTCCAAACAGACATTGTAGACAATGATTATTGAATCATCCATCGCTACAACAATCACATTGTTATCAGATGAGTGGCAAGCAAGACATTGCTGCAGGTGTAATAGGCATGATACTTTTCATTTTCTGCAGTTATCAAGAACAACAAGGAACAGTTTATGAAATCAATAATAGTAGGATGAAATCTCTAAGCTATGGGGCATTTCAATTTTAAAGTATTACTTGTTCGGGAGAAATCAAAGAGCTCGGTGTCATACAAATTAAGGATAACTGTAGAACATAAAGCAAATTCTGGATTTAAGAAATACAAATCACATGAAAGTAAAGTACCTGTTTATACCCTGTTGTCAGTTTTCATTCTTGAAAATTCAATTCCATTAACACTTAACACTTACCGTAACTAACATGATTTGATTACTTCAGTTTGGAACTGTAGGCAACTTTCTTGGGCAAAGGAACGGATATAGGGAAGGAGAAGCATTTCATTATACAGCATGTAAACTTCATTTTTTTTAATCACCTTAAACACGAGAGAATATTGAAAATAGAGATCGCTCATCCGGATATCGAAAGTGCATAAAAATCATTCTAGGTTAAAGCTACACAAGGTGAACATGCTTTTGCATCACTGCTGGACAGGCTGTTGGTCAACAACACCCCATTTGTGGTTGGAATAGTTGAGGAGTGCATTTTGGTGTCGTTTACAACATAAACACGTTGGTCAGCCGACAAACGTAAATTTATAACCCCTTTTCTTATAGCCAATAGAAGTTTCCCACAAGAGAGATATATAAGCCTTTTTCTTGAAACTCCTTTACCTGACCAGTCAAATTAGAATCACTCTTCGACCTTTTTCAGAGTAGATGAATATTATCTACGACTAAAGCCAAAAGCATATTTCCTAGATGAGTATACATCAATCTCCACATCAACCAAATACCTCGGAGCACAATGGATTATAGTTCAATCATTATATTTATTCAATAGGCGATAAAAGAAAGCAACTAAGCAAATAGTGTGCGTACGTGCTACAGATAACTGTATCAGCTGCTAATGATCTAGAGTTTCTAGGCATGGTATTTTTTTTCAGGGTAGACATGATTTCAAAATTTTCAATCCAATAGCTAAAAGTAATAAATAGAAAAATAATATCCATAAGCATAAATCATGGAAAAATATTTACTTTTCAAAGTAAGATTAAAGAAAGAACTAAGGTTGGTTTATGAATAGTCCATTAAATTCTAAAGATGAGACAGTCATAACCATACACATGGATCGCGTTCACAGTCTTTTCATCATCTTTTTTTTGAGAACTAAATGATCCATTACTTTAGAGTTTCTCTGTCAATAGATATACTTGGCAGACTTGGTTGTTCTTGAGAAAGTTTTTTAATGAAGGCAAGACAAAGATGTTTAAGTCATACATCTTCACCATGCTTTAATTTTATAGCAACATCATTATTGCCAACTTAAGATGTTTAAAGAAAATAAAACTACCAAATTATAGAATACACACCTTGGGCGAGCTAGTACAGTGTCGAAGACCATTGTTTGGAGGATTTTCCATATGCAACAAGTATCATATCCATCTAATAAATGCAGATATCCAACTGCATGAGATGTTGATTGTGGGTAGAAAAAACTTATGGTCACCAACACTGTTTGATTAATTATAGTTTAAGCAAGATACAAATAAAAATAATAATTAATGAACTATGATCAATTCCAAACTAATTTGTGTACTCTATATGAATACCTCTCACTTATTCTAAGAGAGAAAATGAAAAATATAAAAAAGGAAAAGGAACTGTAATATAATTTTCCAAGTAGTAAATACCATTCAATAAATTCACAAAGACACATAATAAACCTTTCATTGAGAAACACAACTTTGATAGAAGAACCTTCAGCATATTCAAATGTCAACATGTGCGTCACATCATCAAAAATATACAGAACTGGAGTTGAAATTCATAGCCTTTTTTTCTAACTTCAGTTATGTAGCGGGTCACCTGTTCCAACATTACATTATCTTAAAAGTCATGCAAGGATACTGATAAAAAATAATTCACTAATCTCAACTAATCATATTTAAGTGTTTGAGAGTGTGCTTTGTGTACAAATTTGATACTTGTAACAGTACATCTCTTTATCACAAAACGTGACTTGAGTACTCTCTGAAAAAGAAGTTTGAATAGCGGTAAGGATGCACATGATATTGACAAAATGAACAGCTAAAGTCAGCATTATCGGGCTTCTATATGCTACTATTGATACTATTCAAAATTCACAAACCAAAGTAACCATTGTTTCGAGAGTTAAATGAGGAATAAGCTTTTATAAAATAAATATAGAACAAAGCAAGTAACTTACCGTCGTGCCTTGCTTGACCAAAATTAAGGAGTTTTCTTTTACTTCTAAATTGATTTTCATTTTCCAAGAAGAATAACTGCATCAACAACACAATAACCACTTTAGGAAATCTAAAGCAAGAACTTTAGACCCGCAAGTAGCTATAATAAGTGAAACTACATAGCTATACCAGGACACCAATAACAGAAGTAATATGAGAAAATACATATAAACACATAAGGAGTTTTCTTTTACTTCTAAATTGATTTTCATTTTCCAAGAAGAATAACTGCATCAACAACACAATAACCACTTTAGGAAATCTAAAGCAAGAACTTTAGACCCGCAAGTAGCTATAATAAGTGAAACTACATAGCTATACCAGGACACCAATAACAGAAGTAATATGAGAAAATACATATAAACACATAAGGAGTTTTCTTTTACTTCTAAATTGATTTTCATTTTCCAAGAAGAATAACTGCATCAACAACACAATAACCACTTTAGGAAATCTAAAGCAAGAACTTTAGACCCGCAAGTAGCTATAATAAGTGAAACTACATAGCTATACCAGGACACCAATAACAGAAGTAATATGAGAAAATACATATAAACACATAATAAGCTAAAATGAAGTCATTCTAAAGACCAAAATTGTATCATATTGCTCTTCATCAAACATGGATATAACGACCAAATATCTTAAATACTTGATGGATATGCAACCATTATATACCATGATATGCTTGTCCAAACGAATGATGTTGAATATTGTCGAGCATTTATGGAATATCAAACAAATTCTTGATTTACTTGCTTTGAGTAATTTTGAAATTTAATCACCCAAACTAGTAATGCCACATTAGGCATATCCGAACGAATCTCGACAAATATTGTCAAACACTAATGAAATCAAACAATTTCTTATTTTTCCCATTTCGAGTTACTCCGAAATTTGATCTCCCAAATCAGTATAGGCCACCTACATTAGGCATATCCTAACAAATGCCGATGAATATTGTCCCAAAAATGGAATCAAATAATCTCTTGCTTTTTCCAGCTTCGAGTTACTCCAAAATTTGATCTCTCAAAAGTTCCCCAAAAAAGATAGTGGGATTGTTACATTTCTTCAAAGCCATGGCAAATAAAACAATACACACTCCAAATGAATCTATTCCTCGCTTAAATGTACCTGAAATTGCCGACGCTTTGTGCGTTGATTTTATTGCTCCATGTACCTCATGGGATTTCTATCTCTTTTTTGTGAGCAAGTATCCTGTAAGATAACAATGACATAGTAGTTGGTAAGTATCTGATGCCAAGAAAGTTAAAACACGACGTATTTATAAAATAACTCCTACTCTTTACCTAAATTTCACGAACTTAAGAACATCAGGTAGAATGTAAAAGCTAGAAATTTCCCTAATATTTGACCTTAACTGATTCTGCAAATATGAACTTTTAGCTCTAAGTCTGTTGATATTTAGCAAAAATAAAAGATTAACTCAAGTCCAACCAGCCACAAGGTTTACAAATATTTATATTTCTAGCTTGGTGTCGATGATTTTTTTATATAGAACTTGTACTAATTCAGAATCACATATAGGCACTTGATTTATAAGCACTCATTTGGGTGTTTATCATACACAAATCAAATCAACCAAGAAAATGCATATAAAACACCTTATATATATCATCTCCCATTAAAAACAAACTTAAAATATTTTTTGGGGAGTGGGGGGCTGGTAATGGGTTGGGGGTTAAAAAAATAAAAAATTGAAATTAGAAATATCTTTTAAAAACAACTTTTAATATATTTTTGGGAGGGGTGATGGTAGGGGTGAGGGTGGGGTAAAAATATTGAATTTAAAAACAAACTTTAATTTTATATTTTTTTGGGGGGCTGGTTTGAGGGTAGGGACCAAATAAATTGATTTTTTCAACAATTATTTTTTAATTGGAAGTTGGAAGAGAGTTTTGGAAAATGTTTTCCTTAAGTTTTGAAGGAAAGTCATTTTTCTTAAATTTGAGGAAAATGAGTTGATTTGGAAAAATATTTTTCAAAACATTTAATCCAACCAAACATGAGAAAATTGGAAAACATTTTCCGAAAAATGTTTTCCTTCATACCAAACACACCCTAAGTGTTTGTTGAAACGTCAGCGCATACAAAGAAGAGATCAAAAGGAAACTGTTAAGAAAACTGAAAATAGTAAATGAACTGTATCAAATATATACGCTTCTCTGCTAAAATATTATTGAAAGTGAATAAGGAGAATTGAATGCTATTTTATTTTTATAAAATTGGGGTAGAGAAAATGGGGATGAAATTACATTAATGTGGGTGGATAATTGAATCTTTAGCTCCTAACCCGTAAGCTTTAGGAGACGTCGAGAAGAAGAGATATGAGGAAGATGATAACACTTTTGACTCTTAGGTCTAAGCAAATAGCAATTGTTAATCATAATCTGGAAGTATAGGAAAGAGATCTAGAATGATCAGGAAGGGAAAGGAAAAGTAGCTTGCTTTGTTAAAATACCAATCATGCATAATTACAATTTTACCCTTACATAATAAAATAATTATGAATTTGCTCTTGGTTGTCCTAGGCTTCACTCTTCTATATAATAGAAAAATATTAATTTAGTCGGATAGAAGATGAATCTAACTATGCATGTATGCCCCCAAAAGATAAATTTTGGTTATAAATTATTGTTGAGATTTTTTCTTTTAAGATGTTTCTTGAGAAAGAGCGTAAATACAATATCACTTAACATAATTATACAAAAATCTCTATAGCTTTAAAAAAACTAAATTTATTAAGTAATGAAAAATATATATATATATATATAACTAAGATGTTTTTTTTTGGGTAATAACTATAAACTACTACCATTACTCCAACATGAAAACATCAAATTTACAACCTAAAGAGAACCTGGGGCACACACGTGCTACAATGACAATTACAATGGGAAGCAAGGCTGTAAGGCGGAGCGAATCCGGAAAGATTCCGCCGAACCACAGTTTTGACCTCCGATCGAGCTACGAACATGAGTAGATAGGCGGTTAGGGGGGAGAGGGTCGGTTGGGCCTGCCTTTTCAATCAATCTCCGGCCGCTCAGTGCCGCAATTGGTGCGAGTTGTAAGGAGTTTTGGTCTCGAGTCAAGCTGGGGCGTCATTTCATTCTCGTAACGGGAATCTTGTCACAACCGCCTCCAAGAAAAGGTTTAGGACTATCCAAGTCTCAAGCAAAACCATTCTAGGAAAATAAAAAATAAGGTCTTACCAAATATAAACAAATTCATTTTGTTGATCTAAACTATTCACTCTCTAGTTAATCTTCTCAGTAGAATCTAACACCTCATGAAACCCCTTGTGTTCTGGGAATGGCTATTCGAGCTCTCACTTCTTTCTCTATATGTACAATCGCATAAGTCATACTCACATCTATGCTTTGAAAAATCTTCTAATTTCTAGGTTCCATGTGTGATAGATCATTGCCCCCCATATTGCCACGAAGACTTCCTTTTATATTTGCTTCCATTTCCTTCGTTTCAACCATTTCAGACTTTGTGGGACATCCTTCTGAACCATTTGGACCTCTGTCCAGTTTTTCAGACCATGTCAAACTGCAGTAATCCATTCACACTCAGAGAATAGGTGTTGATGAGATTTTATCACCTCTGCCAAATAGAGACAATACTTTGCATCTTCCACATGAATGTTTAATCTCATTATTTTAGACTTGGTGAGCAGCCTGCTTTGGTTTGCCAATCATAAGATAAATCTATGTTTTGGCTGCATAATTTTTGTCCATATAAGATTTGCTTTCCAAAGCCTGGTCTGAGCCCCTATCAGTGCATCATAGCTCCGTGTGATTGAATAAGTGCCACATTTTATCAACTTGTATTTGTCATTTTGGTACAAATCTTACATCTTAGTTTGTTAACTTCCTCAAGTACCAACTATAGTCTGTAGGTGGCATGTGATTCCATATATTTTTATGTTGCTTTATATACACTCCATGTACCCATTTTATCCAAAGAATGTCTTTTTTCTCTGAAACCTGCCATAATAAATTGTCAAATGAAGCTTCATTCTAATTAATGCTCCTCTTAACATTTAGTCCTCCAAATTTCTTTGGGAGGCACACCTTTTCCAAGCAACCAAAGGTGCCTTTCTCTAATCTACATTACTTCCTCATACTAAATCTTTTCATTTTATATTCACCGCCTTAAGTACACTAGGAGGTAAGATAAATACTGCACCCCAAAAGTTAAATATCAAAAAGAAGACAACATTGACTATTTGTAGTCTTCCTTCATAAGAGAGTTTCCTAGCATAAGTATTAGTTACCCTATCAGTAATTTTCTCCACGAGTTGGTGACATTCCATCTTACCCTATTTCTTTGAGGATAGTGACAACCCAAGATACCTAATAGGTATAGTACCTATAGAGTATCCTGACATGGTTAGTATCTCTTCTTTTAACTCATTAGTGATCCCAACTAGAAAAATATTGGATTTCTCCACATTAGCCAGTAAAGCAGTGGTATCACTAAAGTGCTCCAAAGCTTCCTGGACTCTTTGAATGGACCTTATATTCCCTTTGCAGAACATCTCCATGGGATGAAATTTGATATCTTAGAAGTTCACTCATCTTGCTAAGTGTCCCAGTGAGATATTTTGTAACCAACACAAACAACAAATGAGAGATTGGATTTGCTTGCCTCATCCTTTGTCCGGTAAAGTAGCCATGCCCCTCTCCATTTATCCTTATAGAAAAATTTATAGATGATATACACACAATAACCATTTGAATAAATGAGCTAGGAAAACCATACCCCTCTAGTTTTTTTGTAAAAAGCTCCTAGCTAACCATGTCACATGGCTTTCGCAGGTTGATCTCTATCATACACCTTGATGAAATGTTGTAGTGCCTCATTAGATCATGACATATCAATACATTGTGTACTAAAGACATCCCTTTAACAAAAGTTGTTTGTTTATTGGACACCAAGCTACGTAGTACATCCTTCAATCTTTCACATAATAGTTTGGAGATACATTTATATAGGATATTAAGACATGAAATGGGTCTTAATTGACTAGCCAATTGTGGGGTTGGTACTTTGGGAATTAAAGAAATTATTATAGAGTTTAACTGCTTCAAAAGTTCTCCTTCCTAAAGAATTGCAAAATTGCCTCCGTATCATCATTTTCAACCACACTCCAAGATTTTTTATAGAAATAACTTTCATATCTATCTGGATCGGGGCTCTTATTACTGTCAATGCTAAAAATGGCTTTCTTTACATCATTTTCAGTGTATTCACTTATTAACTCAATCTGCTGAACGAATGTTAATGTATGATCATATCTCAAGAAATTCCTTACCTAACAATTCTTGGTAAACTACCACAAATACTTTAGCTATATGATCATATTCTGTTTGAAGAACTTCAGTGCTATCTTTCACTTGCATAATAGCTTGTTGAAGCTTCTTGTGCCTGATCACAAAAAAGAAGTATGTGGAATTATCATCCCCTAACTGAATCCAAGTTACTTTGCTTCTTTGTTTTAGATACACATCTGCTAAATAAGAAGATTTTATGAATTTATGATATTGCTCCTTTTCTTTTTGTTGGAGAATAACATCCATGGGGTTGACATGTAGAGCAGACTGTGCTGAATCCAATGCCTCTCTATCTTCATCATCCTCTGCCACTATATTTCAGAAGTGTTGCTTATTCAATTTCCTTATCTCCACCTTCAACATTTTTTGTTTCTTCACCACCTGGAACTTTCCAGATTACTTCTACTATTTTCATAAACTTTGGGTGGCTAGACCATACATTACATTATTTAAATCCTCTCTAGCTTCGCTGGACAATGATTACTCATTACCTCATTGATGAAAGTAGCACTATAATCTGTCATCACAACCATATTGTGTTTACAAATACCTAGTCAATTTTTGAAAAAAATCCTACTATTTCCTTGCTTATCACTCCATGTGTATCTACCCCCTATGGAGGGAGTTCTACGAGTCCACACTTTGCAATACATGGCTGCATGTCTAGTACTTCGACCACCGAGATAGGGTTCCCACCAGAACTATCATCTATATTGAGAATTGAGTTAAAATCTCCTATGATGAGCCATGGATCGTTACATCGCATGCTCAATCTCTCTAGATACCTCCACAAATCCTTCTTGTCCTTTCTGGTATTAAAAAAATAAAATATTGTTAGTAGGAATGGAATTCTTACTCCATTATGTATCACCCGACTAGTTACTTCTTGAGCATTACTACTTTCTTCCACTACGTGAAAAACATCTGGCCTCCATGTGAACTAGATTCTTCCATTGTAGTGATGTTGTAAGTTTATGATATATTCCTATCCCCCAAATATTTTCCTTGATCTTCTCAGCTTTTATTTTTGTTTCAATCATCCCAATTAGTCCTACCCTCTTTATATTGCAAAGGATATTAACTTCCTTTTTCTCATTAGGGAAATTGAGACCCCTAACGTTCTAGCATAGCATGATATCCATGCCCAATAATAGGGATATTACTACCTTCCATATTCCTAGATTGACTTGTTACTTCATATGTATTTATTGATTCATGGTTCCACACTTGAAAGGTATTCTTAACCAGCCCCATCTTCCTTTGCTTGTAGTGTTCCTGTTGTACATTATTAGCCCTCTGTGTCCTTGTTGCATTAATCCATTCAGTAGTACCCTGCTTTGTTGGAGATGGTGTTGTTGTCCTCTTTTCAGTTTCCGTCTTTGTACCCCCAAATTGTGTACGTT
This sequence comes from Solanum tuberosum, assembly GCF_000226075.1. Lineage (NCBI taxonomy): Eukaryota > Viridiplantae > Streptophyta > Magnoliopsida > Solanales > Solanaceae > Solanum > Solanum tuberosum. The sequence goes on along the minus strand of NW_006239382.1, from coordinate 16,489 downwards.
GAGGCACTCCCTCATCTACCTTAGTCGTTCCTTTCTCGATCATGGTCAGACCCTAGTCTTTCGTCTCTCATGGTGGTTTATTCTTCCTGCATCCCTTCATAGTGTGCCCATAATTTTTTTTTGAAGAATTTACAAGTTATTGGCCTCCAGTTATGTTGAACTTTTTGCTCCACCAAATTTCCCCTTTCATTTTTAAACATCACCCTTATTGGCAAGTGTGTATCTATGTCTACTTTAATAAGGAGTCTGGCAAAATTCAACCCTTGTATCTTTTTAGTGTGTCTGTCTACCATAAAAGGCTTCACAATGAGACTTCTAATCGTACTCAAACCGATTGGGCTCCAGTACTTGAAATCTAGGCTAGGTAGTTTTACCTATATTGACACTGAGTGATGTTCATCCATCGTGAGCTCCATCTCTGAGTACCATGCCTTTACAATTAACGCCCTGTTGTTTTCGTATATTCCTCATTGAACGACATCATTCTTACTTGGTGCAGTTTCAAATTTAACAAGGACTACACCATTTTGTAGCATTGCAACCTTGTTGATACCCCACTTTGCCCACAATCGCTGGACAAAACCATTGAACACAGCAAAAGGGGGGTGAGCCCCAAATACATAGCAGATTACACAGTGTTTCTAATAGGCTATTTCAGTACCAATATCTTCAATTTCGATTTCACATACATGAATCTCACCATGCATTTCTGGTGCAATATAATCCATTTGAAACCCGCATTTGAGATCTTAGTAATATCAAAATTATCCCAGATAAATGGTTCTTCGTTGGATCTGGCATGGCCTCTACTTCATCAGCCCATGACATTTTGGAAGTTGAACTACGTATTTCATACCATTCTTCCTGCAGCTGCCTCACATCAGTGCAATTTTCCACTTCCAGGTTTGATTGAGTCTCTTTTACCATTTCTGGTGTGGGTTGAGCTTCATTCGACTGCCCATTCTGTAGCCCGTTGTCTACCGTCGTCCTCACTGATTTTAGACTTTTGCTCACATTTGTCACCTTCTATTGCCCTGCTTCATCACTAGGTTTATCAACCTTGCTGCTTTTCGATGGTGTCGTGCCTTCTTCTGTTGTTCCCGCTTTTGCCCTAAATGTGTGAGTTCCTTTCTTTGTGTGCCATTAACGCCTTATGTGAAGGGATATGAGCTCTCTTTCTCATGGATGGCGTACATTATGCTAGCCTACGCTGAGAGAGACTCATATCATGCGCCACTTTTTCAAAAACAAACAAATATTTATATAAAAAATGTTAATCATAGACTTAAACTAAGATATTAATAGTACTAAAATGGATTAAAAAACTAAGACATACTTTATTCAAATTTGAAGGATAATTTTAAAAAAATAAATATATTTAGATATTATAAATATATTAGTTTTATAAATTTTAATAAAGTATTTTAAGAATCCGCAAAACGTGGCATATTAACTAGTATTTAATAGTTGATAAACATTTTCGCTAGAACGAACATAAATTTGAACCGTTTCTAATAGGCTAGGGGCATTTTTTATCCAATAAATGGAAGGAGAGACAAATTTGATCCAATAGCGGGAAAAGAACATTTTTAATATGTTAAGGATATTTTTGAACCTTTTTCATTTATTTTTTTATTCTTTAATACATTCAGAGTATGGCACACTATTTATATGCTTTATCCATGAATGTTCAAAGAATTTTTTACAAACTTTACAATATTTATATTTTTAAAAGAATTATTTAAGATTAAAATAGAAAAAATTAATCAACTTTTTCTTTATTTTATAAATTGATAAATATTCTAAAATATATATTTTTAATAATATGAATAAGTGATATGTGGAGTGAGTAACGAATTTCTTCACTAGAGTCACACATTTGAAGGGTCTATACTCTATGTACTAAAAAGCTGCTAAACAGCAAAAGTCAAATACAAATTATGTCATGAGAGAATAGGGAAGTACAATTTTGTATTTATGACCCCAAGAAATATTACTCTCTTTGTGTTTTAAAATAAAGTATTTTTAAAAAAGGATTGTCTCAAACTAAGTGTCATTTAAAGGATTCGTTTGGCCATCTCAAATGAAATTATGATAAGAAACATTGTTGCTGAAAATTATTTATTTTGAGAAGTATTTTTTAAAAATAGTTTTTTCAGAAAATATGCTTTTAAAAAAAACCAATTTGTATTGAGCTAATTGATTTGAAAAATGTTTTTGATAAGCATATTGTGTTTTAGTTAATATTTAAAAAAATATATTTTTGAGAGTCAAATTACGAAAAATGACAAGTATCAATGCACTTTTAATATTTAAGATTATTTTATAAAGAAAAATTATTTTGACTATCTATTATAAATTTTTCATTAATTTTTTATTTTTATTAAATTAAAACTACATATTCAAATTTTCAATCAATATTATACATAGATAAATTAATATATAAATCAAATATTGATATAATATTAACATAATGCTTTAAATATAATTAAAAATATCAAGCAAAATAGATTTAAAAATCATTTCACAAATTAAATCACTACATATGAAGAAGTTACCACATAAATAAATAAATATAAGAAATATATTGGTAAATATATAAACATGACCTGAATGTTTTTAGTCTTGAAAAATATAATTTTCTACTCTTTCTTATGCTTTTTTAAGAGCAGAATATTTTAGCTTCTTCCCAAAAAAATAACTGCTTCTATTTCGATTTAAAAGTAGTTTTATTATTGGCCAAAGATCTTGATTTAAAAAAAACAGTTTTTTTTTTATCAAAATAAGTGTTTTTGGCCTCCCAACAACAATGTAAGACATGTTCTAAGTTGAAATTTGGTTTGGACATGCAATTTGGATTTTAAGTTTTATTTTTGTTTATAAACATAAAAGCTCTATAAGTTGTGAAAAACAATCAAAATAGTCCTAATTCTTTATACAATCTTGCCAAATAAGCAAAAAATCATAACAAAAGTATAATACACTATCACAAAACTATTCTAAAAAAAATACAACACTTATTGATCAAACTTTAGTTCAATAAAAAGGAATAAATAAACATGATTTGTAGTGTACTATATTTATTGAGCCATTTGTTGATCAACATTATTAGTAACTATATCATCATATTCACATTTCGTGAATATTCCATCAATCCTTTGGTATTATCGCAAAAAAATATGTAGCTATAAAATGGTGGGAAGGTGGGTACGTGGGGGGGGGGGGGAGGGACGTACAAAATATAAACTTGTCGGTTAATTTTTGTATTTAAAAAATGTGAAATCATGATATGAGATTCTCAAATTAAGCTTTTTTGAAAATTTGAAATTTCATCTTATATTTTACAATCATGAAATGAAATTGCATGTCAAACGCTGATTTCATCTTATGATTATAAATCACGAAATAAAATTGCATATCCGAACACCTACTAAAATTCAAGACAAAAATAATATGTTTTTTTAATTATACCCTAATACTCTATTTTTTATAATAATATTTAATTTTCAAGAGATATTTATTAAATAAGAGTAATTTAATAAACTACATATTAATTTCTTAATTGACACAATTTGCACTATGATGATATTTTGGAACGAAGAGAATAAAAAAAAAATATTCTACTTTATTGTTTAAAAAATTGGAGAAATCACTTCTATCAATCAATCAACAAAATGCAGGTACAATTTAGGGTTTTGGACATATCTAGGTAGAATCTAGGCCAAACACATACACAGCCCCTTAAACTTGGCTCCATTTTTCATTTTGGCACTACAACTTAACGTTGTTCCATTTTAACCCTTGAACTCCATTTTTTCTGTTCCATTTTAACACGAATTACTATTTTTATGATTTCTTTATTTTATATATATTCTTCAATTGCATCTTCTTATTTTAAATGGACACGTGTCAATTAATTTTAGTTAAAAAAATTAAAAATTAACAAAAAATAATTCTTTTTAAAAAATAATAATTTCTTTTT
>NW_006239382.1:3115-12242 GCF_000226075.1 Solanum tuberosum | reverse complement strand
ATTTTTTGTTAATTTTTAATTTTTTTAACTAAAATTAACTGACACGTGTCGATTTAAAATAAGAAGTTGCATTTGAAGAATATATATAAAATAAAGAAATCATAAAAATAGTATTTCGTGTTAAAATGGAACAGAAAAAATGGAGTTCAAGGGTTAAAATGGAACAAGGCTAAGTTGGAGTGCCAAAATGAAAAATGGGGCCAAGTTTGAGGGGCTGTGTATGTGTTTGGCCTAGAATCTACCATTATCATATGGAACCAAATTTAAGTCATGATCAACATGAAAAAATGTGGTGTAGTAGATATGAATATTTTTTTGTTAATTGGAGGTAGGGGTGTTCACTATTTGGATAAAAACCGATTCAAATCGAAAAATCAAATCAAACCGATAAAATAAAATTGATTTTATTTGGGTTTGGTTTAGTTTGGTTTTAGATTTTTAAAAACCGGTAGTATTTGGTTTGATTATGATTTTATTCGAAAAACCGAAGAAATAATCGAACCTAACCGATGAATTATATACATATATTTTATTAATATACATACTTAATATATTGTTTTTATAAACAATTTTAAAAATCTTATACATATTTTCATTAAAATTTCTTTATAATTTACTTATTGAAAACAAAAATGTCCAAGATGAAACATTTATCTTATTGATTTCATGTATATGAGTGTCTATGATAATTCTTTGCGGGACTGAAAATATTATTGTCTTTTCTTTCTAGGCCAATATAGTGAATTTTAAAGCTTTATTGATAGTAAATTTAGTGACAGAAAATTCAGTAATTTAAGTCATTCTAACTATTTTTTCGTTTTGAATGGATTGTTGTCACTTTTTTTCACATTTTAAATGAATTGTTTCTTTTATTTTTGTGTATGGTTAATAACCGAATAACCGAACCAAACCAAACCGAAACCGATAATCACCAAACCGATAAATGTATATTATATTTGGTTTGGTTTGATTTTGATCATTTTAAAACCGATTAAGTTGGTTTGGTTTTGGTTTTGACCAATAACCGATCCAAACCAACCCGTGAACACCCCTAATTGGAGGTCTCGAGTTTGAGCCTTGTGTGTGATATTTCTTTTGGTAGGAGCACTACCCCTAAGGGGCTTTACCCGATGAAAATACAAATTAATCGAACTCTAATATTGATATCGATGGAGAAAAAAAAGCCACCATGCCTAAAACGTCATCTTTTTTTTTTTCTTTCTTATTTAAGCTTTGTAATGGAGAACAGGACACTTATTATGATTTAAAATCCTAAAGACATTTATGCACAAGATTTGATAACAGAGGCTTCATTGGCAAGACTCCCCACACAAACCCCACCATGGTAGAACTCCAAAAGCTGGCCTTCAAATGACCTTCGAAAACAACCTCTTTCCCCTCCACATTAACCTGGACACCGTCGAGGTGGTAGACATGCTGAAATACGACAACCTTTTGTACGCTAATATTATCTATGAGTGCAGGTCATTGATCCGTAGGATGGAGGAAGCGCAAGTGGAGCACGTCTACAGGGAGCAGAATAAACCGGCAGATCGCCTAAGTAAGGAAGGGCTGAAATGCACAACCCTTGGGAAGCCTATCTTTTTGCTATCACCCCCACCGTATGCCTTTAAACTAGCGTGGGGAGACATTATCGGAACCACTTATCTAAGAAACATTCTGGCTTGTAATAACTATTTAAACGGCTATACTATGGCCCATACTTTTGTTAGACCTGTTGACCCCAATAGGTTTTTGTACCAAACTATATTATAATTATGTATATAACAAATCCTTTTTACCAAAAAAGACAAAACAGAGAATCCTAGAAAAGAAAAGGCTAATTATTTACTTTTACTCTTCTCTTTAGAGTTGTTCATTCATGAGCAATGAGTAACGCACCCTAATTAACAATCAACTGTACATAATATATGAATAAATATGAATTAATATTACAATTTTATAAAAAGAAATAGTAATTATAATAAAACGTCTTTTCATTTTTTGATGATTCTTTAGATAATATATACATATGTCTTCTTCGACTAAATGAATATGTGCGAGACTAGGGATGTTTATGGATCGGGGTGGTTTGGATTTTTCAACTACCGAATCGAATCATTTGTGTCGAATTTTAAATTTATAAACCAAGTCAAACTAATAAAACTAAGATTTTTCAACCTTGGAGCTTTTTGGTTTTTTGTGGGTTTTCGTTTTTTTTCCGGTTAAGTATTCATACAAACATATAATAGACTTGTGCTTCAACTATTTCTTTAGTCCTATCAAAATACAACTATATAATGTGTTTCTTAAGGAAATAACTCAAAATATAAGATGAGTGATGACACTAAAATATTCAATAAAAATGATAATGAAATCGCATAAAACAAATATTGCAAATTTATAAGTCATAATGACAATGATCATAATTCAAAAGTACTAAATCATGCTAAAATAAGTCTAATCCGTATTAATTACATAGTTAAATATTAAAGAAATATTAAAATTAAATTATGTATTATAATTTAATTGTGTAAACCAATGTAAGACTAAAAAATAAATACTTAACATTATTGTCATTCTTAGTGTTGAATTTGTTTGTTAGGATTAACATTAGTATTAATTTGATTTTGATTTGAACTTTATTAGACTTACTAATATCTATGGATGGTAACCTTTATTGGACCATTCAAAATTCTAAGTCTCACTTGAAATAATATGTTAAAAGTAAAAACTATGAAAACATATAAGAAATATTTAGAAATTATAGCAAAGTAAATACTTCTATGTATAAAACAAATTTTAAAAATTCTATTTATAATGCCGGGTTGGTTTGGTCTCTGATGAGTCGTGGATTTCGCTCATTTAGGGATTATTATTGATGAGTCCATGATTTGGACTCATTTAGGGCATTATTTGGATATATTTAGTGTCCTCAAATGCTTATTTTGTGCCAATAACTGATGTAAAGTCCTTGTTTTCCAGGTATTTGGATTGAGGAACAAAGCATGGACACTAACGAGTAAAAAGGAACAAGGAAGCTGAAAGAACGAAGAAAAGAAGGACTGTTCATCGCCTAATCCATTGGGCAAATTGATGAGTGGCTATTACCTTGCCTAAAGTTCCAGTGTGCCAAGCCCTGAAGGAGAAAATCAAGTCGGCGAGAGAAAGGAGCAGTTGGCAAGTCACCGAACGGTTCCGCGATGCAGCGTTGGATCTCCCAAAGTTTCAGAACTTGAGGATGCTGAAGGCCAAAGAAAAAAAGCGATGGAACTGACCAAAGGGCGGATTGCCGAGTTGATCGGCGATCCCGACTTACTGCGCCGAATGGCCTTTTGCAACATATTTTTGGCGACTATAAATACATTTTCAAACATTATGTTTAGAATCAAATTTTTATTTTGAACATTCATTAGAGTAATTTTTGAGTTTGAACTGAGAGTATTGAGACAATATTTTCCTTAGCTTTGAAGAATTGAAGTTTTCCATTTTTGAGAAATTGAAAGTGGGTCTTTGAGATTCTTCAACTTGGACCTTGGTAAAGACGAAATTAATCGTACCCAGTTGATGGAAACACAATTTGGTAACGATTTCTATCTTTTTATGATGTCTAGCTAAAACCCCAATCTTGGGGTGTGATTATGTGATTATGGGTTGATTTTAGCTTGTGGGTATTGTTAATTGTTAGTGTAATTGCCGTTTAAAAGTGATTTCAATCAGTAATTGTGGTTTAATTTAAAGGGCTATAGGTGCAAATGCAACTCTACCTTCGTGTTTTTTGGCTTGCTCGAGAGAGAGGTTTTAAAACCAAGATTACTGATTTAATGGTTTGTGGGTATTGGGTTGTCATGGGTTCAGCTCGAGAAAGTGAATCCTAAACCCTTTTCCACACATTCAGCTCGAGAGAGTGAATAGACTAAAGCGTAAGCTGTTCTTAATTGCTGCTTGTTGATGTTCGAGAGAAACCAACTTAATTCGGGGTAGATTGTTTGAGAGAAAGTTTATCCCCACTAAAGTCTAGCTTATTCACTGATTTACAACTATTTACTAATAGTTACAATCACCCACATATCTATATTAGCCTATAATCCAATAGCATCCCAAGAACTCATCTCATTACTTGTTAATTTGTGCTATTTGCTGCTATCGTAGTTGATAATTGCAATCAAAACCCCTCTATTATTTGACATTTGTGTCACTCTTAAATTTAAAGTATGCTTTTATTCATAAATGTCTTTACCTATGATTGACTAGAACATATTCGTACTTTGCTCTTGATTCTCAAACACGTACCACTCCTTGTGGGATTTGACCCCAACTCATTCAGTTGGGTTATATTACTAACTAACGATCGTTGACGCTTAGTATTGGATGAAGTATCTTTGAAACGTTATTAATTAAAATGGTGCCGCTACCGGGGAGTGGTGTTGGTTGAGAATTTTTAGTTAAGTTAAATTTTGTTCTTGTTAGTTATATTTGAACTTACTTACTTTCAGTTTTGGTTTTCGTGTTGCTGGTTGAGCAGAGAAATTGAGCTTATTTGGTAGCAACAAGGGCCAAATGGTTCACCCTCCCTTGAGATTGATGAGTCTCAGCGATGATATCCTAACCTTTAAGCAATTGGAGGGTGAGACCATGTATGAGTTGTGAAAAAGATTTAAGGACCTATTACAACAGTGCCCAACTCATGGAATTCCAGATAAAATGCTTCTGGAATGCTTCTACAGGGGTCTTGGCCCCGAAAACAGAGGAGTGGCTGACCAAATATCTCCGAGGGGTCTCACACGACTACCCTACGCAATAGCAGCCCAGCTCCTTGATAACATGGCCAAGACCAACAAAGAGACTGAGAATGACCAGATTTTGGCCACACTGTTGACTCAACTGGATCTAGTGGCCAAAAAGATCATGGAATTGGAAGCACCGGACAAAAAGAAAGACCGGTACATTCCCCATCACGAACGTATAAATCCCGAGGTGTACAAGGGTGGACAAATATAAGCGATACTCTCACTCATTCTTCACAAAGTCAAAGAACACGACAAAGTGTTGAATGAGACAAAAGAGAATGTCTCATTGCTAAATCAGATGACTGCTTCCCATTCCATATCTGTTCACCTGATGGAGGCCCAAATGGGTCATGTGTTGTCTCATCTCTACCCCACAAATCAAGAGTGAATGGGGACGTCATGTTACGAAGTTAACTAAGGCGCTTCTTGGGAGGCAACCCAAGGTTTTATCGCTCTATTTTTGTTTTTGTTTTAAGAATAATTGTGTGTTGATTTTGTAGGTTGAAGTGTGGAAAGTGTGTGAAGTGGCGAGCCAAAAGTCCGGTCGGTGAATCGCCGAAGAGGTCGGCGTGCCCGACTTGAACCGCCGTTTCACTTAAGAAACCCTAGAGGTTGGGTTTGTAAAACTTGGCGAGCGCAGGAGTTGATTGGTGAATCACCAACCAGGTCGGCGATCGCGACTTAGATCGTTGTATGGACCCCCCCATTTACTGGAGGTGCATTAAAACTTTGTGAGGTAAGTACCCAATCAACGTGTTGTCGAGTGGGTCGGCGAGCAATACTAATGTCGCCGAATGGGCGAGAACTAGATGGTTTTTAAAGGCCAAAGGTTTAAACTTTCTAACTCTTTCACTTTCCCTCACTTTTGAACTTCGCAAACTCACACCCGCACTATAGTTTCCATATTTTCGTGGTTTTTATCGCATTTTAGTCGTCGAATTTGTGTTCGGAGTTGAATCTTTGCCGCCTAGCATTTCAAATCTTGATTATTCAGCATCTAAAGTTGGTTTTCCGAACCCCGAATTCATTTTTAGTGATTTGTACTCTTTTGCAATGAGTTTTGTCTTAGTGATGTGTTCTGGGCCTCTCTGATCTTAATTGCGTTTGTGCGTGCCTAGTTTAATCTGAATATCGTGCCTTAAATGCCTATAATGTTGGATTCCCAAGTTTTTCGTGCTTTAAAATCCACTAAAATTGTTGGGTTGTGCTTGCATGTTGTTGTGTCTAGTCGGGTGAAGTCTAAGTAGCCCATATTTGTGCCAAATGACATATTTTGCCCAATGATGGAGCGGTTGACGTCATTCTTAAGGGCAAAAGTCATCAAATGGCCAAATTTGGCCAAACCAGGAGAAGTCTGAGTATCCCGGGGGCATGGGTGTATTGAGTCTTAGTTGAATTAGAGGAGTGCATGTTTTGATTTTGTTTTAGGGGTTGTGGGGTTGAATTTGGGAAGTTGGGTTGAAAGTAGTCACGTTGGGTCGTTTGGCGAGCTGGGTCAAGCTCGCCGAACCACTTGGTGGTTCGCCGAAGTTCCCCTTATCGCCTTTAATTTCTTGCTTAAACTTGAAAAAGGTTCTGTAACTTTCGGCGAGAAGCCTGAGTATGCCAAGTGCACTCAGCGACTTGCCGAATGATCTCCTTGATCGCCCTTTATCTACGCCCCTGATCCTTAATTGCACTGTAACTTACGACGGGCTAAGCCATGCTCGTCGAATGCTATTGGTGATTCGCCGAAAGGCCTTTCCCATCTCTGACAAGCCAGTTGTCTGAGAACTTTTTTAGCCAATCCTTTCGGCGATCCCGATCTGGCTTGCCAAAGTGATTCGACGACTCACCGACTGGTTCGACGAGTCTATTTGCAACTTATTTTCTGTGCTTTTGCTTGAAATGTTTCTAACTCATTTTGATGTTTTTGCAGACATGGCAAGGAAATGCATCGACATGCTACCCCGAAAAAGAGCACAGGGTAGCACAATCAATGAAAGGGGATTAAATCCTCCTAAAAAGGAAAGAACAGAGCCTCTAACGGGAGGTCAGAGCAAAGGTAAGAGGCCCATATCTGCAAGAGTGGCTACTGACTCCCAGGATACTTTATCTGAGCCTGAGGATGACCAGCCTTTATAGTCCAGGCGGGTTGAGATTCATTCTAGATCTCACCTTGACTTAACCAGAGTCCCTTCAACTTCTACCCCAGCAGATTCTGTGCCAGCTCTGGCACCTTCTATGGCTCCAGTGTCACCAGTAGTCCTTCCTCCTGGGCTTCTCAATAGACTAAAAGGTGATGGATTGCGAACTATCTTCGAGGAGAAGTTGTTATCTATAGAAGTCCTTGAGGGATAACACTCCGGAGTGAGGGACACCCTCCACTTCCACCGGTTTGAGTAGTTCACCAGGCCCCGAGGCCCTTATATTCCTTCATGGGTTCGGGAATTCTATACAACATACGGAGAGCTGGTGCCAAAAGGAAAGAAAAAGGCCAGTGAATTCAGACCGGTTAAGTCGATCATGGTCCGGGGAAAGGAAGTCGGGTGCAGTAGCGAGTACATTAATACCGTACTTGAAAGGGGGTATGACTTTGACTACCCTAACCTGGCTACCACTACACCATCATTAGATGAGCTCAAGAGCTGGCTGACGCCTCTCATCTCAGACACCACCCAAAGGTAGATAGAGGCAGGAGTCCTGATCAAGAAGAGGGACTTGAGTGTAGCTGCACGTTATTGGTTTGGATTCATCAACAACTCTATTATGCCTTTCCAAAATGAGTCCGTTCTCCATCATCCTAAGGCGGCCTGCCTTGGGTCGATTATTTCTAGGAAGAGCATTGACATGGGGCTTATTATTGAGCAAGAGATGGCCATAAGGGCCAAGCAGAGGTAGACTTCACTTCCATTCCCAGTCTTGATCACGGAGTTGTGCCGGTGTGCTGGAGTACCCCGGGATGATACAAGAGATATTGAGGTTACTCCTTCTTCCTCCATTAACATTCGGCGTATTGAGGCCGAGTACACACGGGAGGAGGCCGACAGGAGGAGAGCAGCTCCGGCAGATACATCCCCAGAGGTGGACATTGATTCGATACCAGCAGAGGCATCTTTGCCTACTCCGGCCTCCGGGCCTTCAGGTATATATGCTCCTACTTCTTCTTCCCAGGCTCCAGGTGCTTCTCCCTCAGTCCAGCCCACCAAGATCACTCAGGACATGCTTCTGAAGATGGGAAACTGATGTGAGACTAAAAATACATATTTTTAATCATTATTTCCTCACATTTATTATTTATATATGTCCTTTATGAGCATGAATTTTATGAATTGTGCTAAATGGTATATTTTATTTGTAGGATTAAATTGGTGGAAAAATGAAGAAGTTTGGAGCTAAAACGAATTAAAGATGGAAGGTTGAAGAAGGAAATCAAGCAAGCAGCTTAATGGATTAAATTGAATAAAATAATATATTTATGTATATAAGTAAAGGCGGCTGCAATTGGAAATTTTCAATTTACCTCTACTGTACACGTCTCACAATGGAAGGCTACAACAGCAAAAGAAAATTGACGCGGACAGCTTCACCGAAAATAAAAAGGAATTCAATTCCTTTTGGTTTTGATTTCCTAATTTAAGATGGACTCAATTATTTTATTTAGGGTTTCTATATCTATAAATAGGGCATGAAAAGTTATTCTTTTGGGGGAGGAGCCCAAGAACCAAGATACAAAAACACAAAATAAATTTTCTTCTAGCTTATGAACTTTGGAAGAGCCGCCGTGAAGGCCGGAGAATTGTGGTTTATTCTTTCTTCTCCTTTATTATTTATTTGTATTCGTGATTAATAAAATATAGTTTAGCTATTGTTCTTAACTTTTTATGATTAACACAAGCATATTTATTTTAATAAATTTTGATTGTGTTCTTGAGATAATGAGTAGCTAACTTTCATAACTAGGGTTGTGGGAACCATGAGCGATTAACAAAGTATGAATAGTAAATAAGCAATTCTTGACTAGTATTTTGCATGCATTGATAATTCTTTCGTTTAGAAGTCTTTTTAACGAGTGCACGCGTTAGAACTCGCCTTGTTGCTACTTGCCGGACCAAGGAGGTAATCAACAAGAAAAGAATTATCAACATAGATTTAGTGTGATAATATCTAATAGGCTAGTGTCGATTGGTGCGAAGTAATAACTAAGCCAAACATCGATTATGATGTCTAATATGAGGTAAAGGTAAGAGTTAGTAAATTATACACACGTAGCCAAACTAAGGTGCGGGGTAAAATTCTCTAGATGCCGGACCAAGGATTTAGAGATACCTAACTAATCACTTTGCATGTAATACACT
>NW_006239382.1:0-151 GCF_000226075.1 Solanum tuberosum | reverse complement strand
CATAATTGTTTGTATTAACCAAAGTGATGACATTGCTAGTATGATTTTTTTTTTTTTTTTGGTATGAGTTTTAGTGTTTGCTCGAGGACGAACAAAGGTTTAAGTGTGGGGTGTTGATGTGAGACTAAAAATACATATTTTTAATCATTAT
>NW_006239381.1:445471-447328 GCF_000226075.1 Solanum tuberosum | reverse complement strand
CTTTCTCCATACATTCATTTTGGCTCAAACTGGTGATTCTTCAATATCTGTTAACGAATTTTTAATGGTTGAAGATGGTAGATATCAAGTATATCCTTGGGGACAGATTGCATTCACAAAGCTCATGGATTCACTCCGACAAGATTTCAATCTTAGCAAACAGTTGTATCGGTTATATGGAATGCCTTATGCACTTAACGTATGGACATATGAATTTGCATCCCAATTAAATCCTGAAATAGCTGTCAAAGAACGAAATGTCATCCACAATATTAACTTAATGTATCAACAAATACTGTATCATTATCAATCTACCACAAATCATATTCAACGAACTAAACAAAAATTCAAAATCAATGACTTTTTATTTACTAATGTATCATACATTAAAACAAAATAATGGTATCACCATTTATAGATCTAACGAATCCAATCACAGTTCTTCACAAAACAAATCAAATACTCGCTTACCTTTGTCTATCAGATCTCTTTACTTTGCAATTGAAATTGTTCTTTATCTTATATTTCGCCATCACATCTACGAGTGTTGTTTTATCCTTATATAACTGACCTGTCTTCACCTCTATACTATTTGAATCAATTATGTAATTTGTAACTTCCAATTCTGGAATATAATACGAATCACAAATTCTTGATTCAACCATCGCAAGAGCTTCTGTATCCTGTGTTGTGCCTTCTACACACGTAATTTCTCCGCATGTTCCATCAAAGTTATGTACATCACTGCCAATCTTTTCATTTGTGTCAATGCATAATGGATACATTGCAAATCCTGGCTCACTTTTTTTCACTTCTAAATAAAGTTTAACACCCATGTCGTTCTTAAGTTTCATCGGAGACGAGTTACCTTCTACGATGTAACTAATTTCAATGTTTTTCCTTGATACATCGATATCCAACTCAGCTGAAATTGCTGCTTTGAGATTCAAAAACGAAATTGATTGTCCAACAACGATTCCATCACTTTTGTAACTTTCATATTTCACTTCGCTGAGCCAAATTCCTGAATGCCGCAGTAAAATTGATATATTCATCTTGTATTTTCTAAATCGATGGATGTTCACAAATTGTTCTTCAATATAGAAGATATAATTTTGAAATTTGAAATTTTGTAATGCCTGAGTAGATTACCTATTAAGATAAGGAATGTTTAGGATCAGTTAGGCGTAATTTAAGCTAATTAAATTAACAGACTTAATTATTACGTTTTTTTCCTTATTTAGCGCGACATTCAGTTACTTCGTGTGTATCAGTGACAATGTATCAGCATTGTAGCTATGTATCAGTCGCCTACCTTTTTAAGGGATTTTTTGTAAATTGTAAATTAGTTGGGATAGGATGTAATTTATATCCTACACTATGGGATTCCTTTAATTTATACAAGAATTAATTTGACTAGATATCAATCCAAAATTGATGGGCTAAGCTAATAAATGGGCGAGTCAATAATCAACCCAAACTTGAATGAATTGAACGAGTTATGATTGTATGAGCTAATTTTGTTATATCTAGTTATATATTTGACCAGGCTCTAAATATTGATAATTAATAATTCTTATTAATTATACTTCTCCAATTAAATCCCTACTTAATACAATTTTAAAAGTTTCTTTGACCATCAAAACAAGGAGAATACTAACAAAAAATTAGTCATTGCTCTATTTATATTTTCTTTAATTAGGTGAATGCATCACTCATAATGCTATCACAGGTTGTCAACAAAACGGAACAACCATGAATAATAATTTAATGCAAATATAAACATAAACAATTACGATAATAATTCCATAAAATAAAGTAATAATTACTCAATTAACACCCCCCCCCCCTTTTAAT
>NW_006239381.1:438926-445212 GCF_000226075.1 Solanum tuberosum | reverse complement strand
TTAACCCCCCCCCCCCCCTTTGAATGAGTCTCTTATTTAGTTCAATTTGGCACAACTACATGCACCGCTCCTGAAAGCGATAGCTTCCACCCCTCCTTCAATAGTATTTGCCATTGTCATTTCATAGACAAGCTTAGACTTCTTTTTTTCAGTATTTGAAATTTCTTACTAATTCAGATTCACGTTGATTATATGTGAGGATATTTCTTTGTTGCTGCCATTTGGTAAACAGGTTTAGTACATCTCTTTTCAATCGAAAAACAAATTAATGATCGCCATATTCTATTTTTAGTAAAATATTTGTTTCTCTTCCGTCCAGTGTAGCTTTCCAACCGTTTGGACTAGTCAGGTTCTGTGCAGTTTGATGGGTTTTTAAGGAAAGTGGAGATTTACATAAGAAAGCAAATCAGATTGCAAAATTACCATTCAATAGTACTCACAAAAGGAAGCAAGTAATTTTGAATTTCCATTCCCAAAAGATTATTAAGGGAAAAAAGCATTTATTACCTTACCTGCAAATAATTAATGCCCCTCAACTACATTATTACCAGCGGGGGAATAATTCTCTTTTTCACCTCCTCTATTTCCTTGGTTTCTCCACTAGTACTCAGCCATAAAACAAAAAACGTAACGTTTTCAGCGGAAGCAGTAGAACTGGGCTGTAAGGTGAAAATTAAAGGGGTTGGCCATGGAAGCCATCAGAAATTGGGCAGATTTAGGGATTGTTGATACTATTTATGAAGACGATGCTGAAGATTCCTCTACTTCTTCTCTTTCGATCTCTCCAGGAATCTCCCCATCTCCCCGCTCTAAGGTCGTCTCCTGGTAATAATTTAATTACTTATACATATATGTTGTATCAGATAATATGTCTTTTTTAAAATTATAGGAATATATTGGAGGTTTATACGATTTACTAAAATGTGAATTTACTTTCAATAAACATGGTTTACGCTTGATTTTTTATCTGCATTTGTTATGTAAGGTCACAAGTTACTGGAAATGAGACTGATGTAGTCATACATGTTGAGAGCTCACGTTTTCGCTTACACAAGGTACTTTCATGCTCCAATCATTTTTCATTTTTCACCTTTATCTTTTCCTCCTTTTTTACCCATGGGTAAATTGATTCAGAAGGAACTTGTTCCTTTTTTTAATTTGTTTTTTTGTTTCTTCCACAATTTTTTTCTTTAAAATTATTGACTTGTTGGTGTGTTGTTGCTACATCTCCATCAATCTGAACAGGACTAAAGTTGACCGAATAATTTGTTTATTTGTTCGTATCTTAACATAAACTTAAGTTAAATTGTTTCAACACAAATCTATACTATCTGTGTGTCTATACATAAATATGAAAACTATTTCACAAACAATACAAGAATTAACATGATAAGATGTTCAAGTTCAAACAGTATAGTCCAAAAAAAGTACAGTAGGACACTATAATAAAATGTTAATATGAGATGCAATTGTCTAGTCATCAAGGCCCATTCCTAGTTACTACATATTTCCAGAATACCCCCTTTCTTCTTTCATTTTTAGAATTTCTGATTGCAAAAATTTACTAGTATTTTCCTACAGAAATAAGTGTTGCATTAACAAATTAAAAATAAAATAAAATTATCCCTTAAAGGTTAAAAAGACAAAATAGTTTTGAGTTTTATTTTCACCATTATCAGCACTTCTTTTTCTTTTGTTTGAATATTTCAAGATATAAAATAGACATATTATATTTTGCAGTTCTTATAATTCAAATTGACACTAGCTTTTGGAAATATCCACTACATAATTGAAGATCATAAAATTGTTTTACAATTATGCACTTGATAGCTGTGCCTACAACTGAAGTGTACATTTCTCAATTAATGCAAAAACTGGGGGCATTTACTGAGTATTTACTAAATTTACCTTAGGATCCGTTGGCAGCAAGGAGTGGATTTCTGAAAAGAAAGCTGAAGGGTCTGTCCGAATTAACCCTCTCTCCGCCGTTAAAGATAACGGCCGAAACATTCTCTTTGATCGCAGAGTTTTGTTATGACTCGCACATCGTCGTTACGCCGTTTAACGTCGCCGCACTTCGTACGGCGGCGGAATTGCTAGAGATGACGGAGGCTAATAACATTGCCGGTGGCGAAAACTTGGCTCAGAAAACGGAAGCATATTTCCGCCGTGTAATTGCCGTTAATCGTGAATATGCATCGATCGTGCTGCGTTCTTGTGTTTCTCTGCTCCCGGAGTGTGAAACGACATCGCCACTGTTGAGTAGATGTATTGAAGCGTTAAGTTTGGTAGACAACGGTGACAGCATTATGAAGTGCCTCAGCGAAGTTAAAGAGTTGCGGCCTGTGGAATTTCAGTTAATCGTGATGTCCATGAATCGGTGGTTGAGTGGAAGCCATGATCAACTCTATAGAGTTGTTGACCTTTATCTTAAGGTAAGATACCCCCAATCCCAATTTACAAAATTCAAACTATATCACACAAATTGGAACAAGAGAGTATAATATAAATTTTTAATCCAGTTCATAGTTTCCTAATAGCAATGATGCACTTCATTCCTTTAATTTGTTAGTTACGCTGTTCTTTCAACAGGAATACAAGGGGAAGATAACAGATGAAGAAAAAATCATAATGTGCAATTACATCGACTGTAGCATCCTTTCGCCACAACTTCTCATGCATGCGGTCCAAAACGCCAGAATGCCATTAAGGTTTGTGGTCCAAGCCATGTTCATTGAGCAATTGAGCACCCGCCGCTCTATCCTAACGTCCACTGCTGCTGACAACCACGATCATCACATTGATCTTCTCCGAAGCAAAAATGATGTCAGTTTGGGTGCAATTCTCGAGCGAGACGCAGCACTTCGTCAAGTGTCACAGCTTAAGGCAGCTATGAACGCCACAAGCTCGCGAATCCAGAGTTTAGAGCAAGAGTTGAGTGGCATGAAGAAACTTCTTAACGAATCAGATCAAAACGCGAAGAATAACTCTGCTCGCTCTGCTAGTTTTCGATTGAGTTCCGAGAATAAGATCGATAGAGGACAAATTGGATCAGTTTCATCAGCAAGCTTCCGGATACTTACCGCTAGAGATAGAGCGGTTATGGGATCGTCTAATTCATCAGAAGTATCTTACGAGAAAGTGGAAAAGATAAATTTTAGTAGAAGGTTTATGAATGGATTGAAGAGCGCATTCCGAGTATCAAAGAAGAAAACAGAGACAAAGGTGGAAAACGTAAAAGAGACCGAAGATGGTAAACAACAACATGGGGAAGTTGTGGTGATAAAGAAGGATGTGCCTTTTCGCAGGCAGCCTCGTTCTCTAGATTAAAAAAATAAAGTCCTTCGTTTGCACATTTTTTTTAGATTTATGTGTTACTTGAGCTTTTGTTGAATTTGTCTTCTCCTATTGGTAAACAACAACATGGGGAAGTTACCGTTTTTCAAAATTGATTTGTATTGCTTTCCAAATTGTTTTCTCAACTAGTGATGTGAGACCATGTCCGCACAGTGCACACCATACAATTCATAGTTAGTTTGTTTGGTTGAATTTTTGAAAGGCAAAAAGTGATTTTCTTTAAACAAGATATTGCTTTAGTTTATAGAGTACTAGTGTTTGGTGAAGCTTTTAGGAAAAATAATACTAGTAGTAGTAATTAGTAA
This sequence comes from Solanum tuberosum, assembly GCF_000226075.1. Taxonomy (NCBI): domain Eukaryota; kingdom Viridiplantae; phylum Streptophyta; class Magnoliopsida; order Solanales; family Solanaceae; genus Solanum; species Solanum tuberosum. The sequence continues at coordinate 441,550 of NW_006239381.1, read as the reverse complement.
GAAAACATGAAAATAATAGTTTCTTCCCAAAAAAATAAAAATAAAATTAAAAGTAGAAGGTTGTTCTTATTGTCCTTCTGGCAAATTACTGAAAAACTGTAGCAACTCTTTAGAATTTCAATTGTATACTTGTATCTCAAATTATAAATTGGTCCGAGTGGCATGTGCAAACTAAATTCTCATTTATGCTATACAGAGTGTAGTCCAATAAAAATAACGTGATTTATTAGTACGTTCACATGTGACTTATTTAAAGAGGCAGAAATTACGAAGGAACCTTATGTAAACCTGAAGGGAAGATAGAGAAAAGATCTTGGTTGCCAGCATTTCAGTGGGCTTCAGGTATGCAAATCTGAATTAATCAGTATTTCAAAATGAAATATGGACGTTATTTTTGGGAAAAGAAAGGTTTGTAGCGTAAATAGTTTATAACTACTATTTCTAGTGCTTGGTAATTTCCTTTTTTTATTTCACATTTGGTACCCGCATAGCTTTAGGAGTCCGATTATTTTGAATTCGCGCCTCAATGAATTACTCAATCATAAACTGACGTTGAGTTTCCATTTGACCATACATTTTGAAGTTGAAACTTGAAATGTAAAAAAAAAACACAAGGTGAAAGACACACACAAATTCTAAATAATATTTAAAATCGAGTCACCGATAAGATGTTTATCAAAGAGAGTTTATTTTGAAAATTTGAGTGTTTTAAGTTGTGTTCGAACATGAATTTATTTGGAAAAAGAATATAGCTTTGTGCGTGAAAGTTCTATAAAAAACAAGGAATCTTAGAAGCTAAGTTAGTTTGGCTACATAAATTTCTACCTTGATGGTGAAGATTTGATTCACCATCTTGTAATATCCTTCCCCATCCTCAATTTTATTTATAAAAATAAATATAAAGTCCCCAAAACTCAATCAAAATGGAATTTAAAAATATTTGAAGACCAAATTTTCTCCTCTTGTGACCGGCTTAGATTTCCATTCCGCGGAGATGCCAAACTTTAATAAGTGTTTAACCAGACTTTGGATTAGATTTTAAAGTTTTATTTTTTTAATATTAATTTTGATTGTATACATATTTTTAATATGATCAAAAAATATTTATTTGATTGTAAAAGTTGTTCAAGAGTTTCAAACTCTATTAAATTTTAAAATTTAATTCAAATATTTGATTGGTTAAAATTTGGCATCTGAATAGAATGGAAATCAAAAGTGATGGAGTGGGATCTTCCGTATACATTCCACTCATGACTCATGACTCATGAACATGACAAAAAATAATGACTAGGATTCAGTTCATCATGTTTTTTGTTCTTTTAGGGGACGGATAAGGTCGTGCGATAATTAGAAAAGAGAACCACCGAAAAATAAAATATACAGAGAATATATCTTTCGATTTAGAGTAAGTAATATATCCTCATTAAAAAGTGGTGCATATATATTCTAATTATCTAATAAATGATGTATATTTATTCTTTTCGTCAATAAATTTATATTTACCTAATTGGAAAAAATTATAACACTGATTTTTTAATTTTAAAAATATCACGCGGTGACTGATGATCTTTAAAAATTATCTCACCTCTTTTCTATGCCTCTAGATCCGCCCCAAAAATAATATTTTTTCTTCTACTCAGTCATAAAATTGATTTAGATCGGATCTAAATAGAGGCAGAATTGATTTGTTTTAATTGGATCGGGTTTGGATGAGTAAAAAAAAATGGATGACGTAATTTTGTAAGCGACATGACATTTTTGAATTTTAAAAAATCAATTTTGAGATTTTCTTTTTAAAAAATTCTATATGTTAACGAAAAGGGTAAATTATAATATTTATTAAATGATAAGAGTATATATGCACTATTTATTAGATGACAAGGATATATAAAGTCCGTTTGGATTGACTTTAAAAAGTAACTTTTTAAAGTGCTGAAAGTTATTTTTAAAATAAGTAGTTATGTGTTTGGATAAAAGTGTTGCCGCTGGAAAAAATTGTTGATGTGTTTGGTACGTAAGTGCTGTTAAACAATTTTTTTTTAATCAAAATGCCTGAAATCACCTTAAAGTTGTTAACATTATAAAAAGTTGATAACTTTAAGATTTGAGAATTTCTTTAAAAATATAAATAAGTTGATTAAGTTACAACCATATCATAACTGAAATTGAAACTCTTATCGGTGGGCTAAAACTTGCCATTGCTCATAAGCTGAATTCCATAGAGATTGAAATTGATTCCACATAATTAATTGACGCACTGAATCACACACAACCTAGTTATGCATCCACTATCACTTCTTGCAGATTACTTATGAAGAAGTTGGGAAATTCAGTGGTCCGCCATAACTTTCAAATTTCGTCAAGCCAACAAAGTAGCAGATTTTTTGTGCAAAATGGGTACCAAGCTAACACCATCCTCACAATCTACTATCATATTCACTCCACCAGATCTAGTCCTAGCTCTAATATAGGCGAACCAGGAGTAGAAACTACTAAACTAGTATTAATGACTAATTATAATAAGTTAGCGTGTTTTGAGAATCTATTTATAATCACCAACTATGCTGAAAGTGTAATCGCCACTAGGCTTGTAACCGCTTAATATATATATATATATATATATA
>NW_006239381.1:435329-438853 GCF_000226075.1 Solanum tuberosum | reverse complement strand
ATATATATATATATATATATATATATATATATGCTCAACTTATTACTTAAGTTAATTTTATATGCACAACTTATTTAGATTTTAAAAATATATAATTTGAATGGATCACGTGAAAGATTTAAAATGTTTTTTTAATTACATTCATAAGTATTACTTTATTTATTATTCATATATTTCTTCGTCATCACAAATCATTTATAAGAGGAATAGTTAAAGAAGGACAAAAGTAATATCTAAAAGAACTGAGGGTACAAAATAATATTTTTGGTCAAACTTAAATGACTTTTAAATAAAAAAATAAAAAATAGGCAGAGTAATATTTTTTATTTTTGACTTATATTAAATTGTTTTTAAATTTGTCAAATACTTTTATTTGATTAACTTTTAAGTCAGTTCAAACATACTTTAATCACAGATTTAGAGGGGGCAAGTGCCCCGTTACCCTTTGAATTATGCAACTTCCATTTTTAATTGAATTTAGACTTTTTATCTACCAAATAAATGATGTTATAATTATTACATTTTTTAATTTTAACTTTAAATAAAGAAAACTAAACAGATTTATAAACTAATGTTAACCGATAACAACAAAATAAATAGAAAAACATTACTCTAAAAATAAAAATCTATTTTAAAAGGTTAAAAACCATTTCCCCCCTTCAATGGGTCCAAGATGCTAATATTTAAGAGAGAAATCTATCGCGTCCGTTTTCTCTCTCGTGAATGTCGTGATCACAGCCCTCCCACCAAAGCTCAATCCACCATTCCTAATTTCATTCTTCCTCCCTAGCTTCGGAGTAGTACATTTTTGCTAATATACAATCAATCGATCAAGATTCAAGATTGTTCCCAGTTCAGATGCTTGATGATGACTGTCGTCGGAAACAATGCGTTGATTTGTCGTCCTCAGTCGGAATCTTGCTGTGCGTCGATGAAGTTAGGGGTTTTGAAGCTGCCGGCGTGTAATTGCAAAGCTAAATCACTGGGCTTCCACATTACCGGTACCGAGGTAAAAACCACCTTTTTACCGCCTGTAAGGAAAACGGAAACTTCTAGAACCGTTCATATCAACGGAAAATCCGCAAGTTCTCATCAGCCAGGATACAATTCAAACGATGAAATCAGCGCAATCGATTTTTCTGGCTTTTCTGGTATTGATATTCTATCTTCTTTTAAAATTTTACTTTATATACATATTTTCCTCCGTTTTCTTGAGGCACATTATGTCTGTAACTGCTAATCTATTATGGAATATGCGTGATGTTACTGTTTTGGACTCAAAAGTATATATAGTTTAGAAATTTTGACTATGTATATTTAACTCTGAATCCTCCATTATCATAAAAAAAGTAGTTGGTGCAATTAGCAATCACGCCAGCCGGCTTTAAAATCTTGAATCTCTCTTTCTACGGAAGCACTGCAAAATTCTAATTTCTGACTCATATGCTATTTCCTCTTGTATCCTGTGGAGGTATTAGAATGAAAAAGTAGGTGGTGCAATTAGCAATCACGCCAGCCGTCATTAAAATCTTGAATCTCTCTTTGTTCGGAAGCACTGTGAAATTCTGGTTCCTGACTCATATGCTATTTCCTGTTGTATCCTGTGGAAGTATTAGAAATTCTTTACCTCTGATTTTATCTGGATTGTTTGGACATATCTTTTGTTGTGAACTCAATGAGACATCTGCTAGTTTAATTGAGACATCTGCTAATATGAATGATAAGGAGGATGCAACTAGTGATTGTCGCATTGATAAGCCACGTCGGAGTACTAGAAGTGTCACCTAATAGGTTGACAGTTACTTTTGGACAGGAAGAGAGTCACGTGAGCAAGGCTACGGTTAGTTTTGAAAGTTGTATAAAAGTGTGAGAGCGTAGGAAAAGGGTAGGCAATTAATTATGATTCTGAATATTCTCACCCTCTTCTTCTGTCTTCTCAACCCAATTCTAGGCTTCTAGTTTCAGATTTCAAGTATATTTCCTTGTATCAGTGTTCCTTACAGTTCCTTTGTTTGTGTCCTATTGTATTGTAATTGTTTTCCTTAAAACATATCAGTTATATGTATAAGAGTTTGTTTGTATTGTGAAAATTGAGAGTGTTCCATCTTTTCTTGCTTATGTGCAATAGACGAACGGGTACTCTTTACTTGTGGCTTATTATTTTCGGTGGAAGTATTAAATGTAATTTGAGTGTTAAAAAAGTAATAATTATTGATGGTGAATAATATAACTAGGTAAAAGTATACCCCTGACTTCTACAAATGGGAATTCAACAAACATTGTTTGGCACAAATGCTCTGTAGAGAAAAGTGACAGACAGGAGTTGCTTCAGCAAAGGGGTTGTGTTATATGGATAACTGGTCTCAGTGGTTCAGGTTTGTTTCACATCCCATAAGCTCATACTCAGTTATCAAATTTTCCACCTCTCCATCACTTTATATTCTTGCAGATACTTCTTTCCATATGATGTAGATGTACTGTACGTTTCTTTATTTTCTTGGTTTTGTTTTGTTTTCTGTACATGCATATGATGCTTCAGAACAATGCACAAGTCTGAAATGCTTTAATCTTCCATTCTGTTACCAACAAACGCATTTCTAGTTTCTCCGCAAGCTATTTTTCCAACATACTGTGGGACTAAATGCAAATTCAAGATTTAAACCAAAAATGTCGCAACCTAACATTTAATTGATTTTGAAGTACTAGTTAGATAGTGTTTTTTCCTATTTAGTTCTTCTTTTTTTTCCTTTATAGCCTTGGTCAATGGATTCATCTGAAACTAGCAGAATTCAAAGATGCTTTTGTAGATCATAAGATTAGGCTTACTTATAAAAAGAAAGATTAGGTTGTCTTTTGTTGTTGCATCACATTCAGGGTATTTGTAATGATCCCTTCATTTGCAGTAGCATGTTGATATTTGATTATGATTTTTTAGTTACTAGATGGTTAATTGTGGAATTCATGCTAACTGTATTCCTTCTTGAAAGTCTTAGGTCAGCATTCAGCTATAGTATTCCTTCTTGAAAGTCTTAGATCAGCATTCAGCTATAGTATACTCCTGCAGTTTTATGCTCTCCGCTTCACGCTTAGCTGATTACACTAAAAGATCAAGAAATAACAGAATCATTTAAGTATAAGATTTTGGATAGTTATCCTACCAGAAGTTTGCTTGATGAATACAAATTTTGCTTAAGAAGCCATTCATCAGTAGACAAGGGAATAATAATCTGAAAACCTGGAGTTGTTTCTAAAATAATGGAAAACAGCATGTCAGCATTCAAATGGTTCATTCGATTGCAATTTCAACCTGGTCTCTTTCAAACTGCCTAGTTGAATTTAAAAATTATTTGTAAACATGCTGGTTTAAGTTATTATGAGTGTAGATATAATTGGAAGCCCATGGAATGATTGTAGCAAAACATCTTAATACACGACAAGTTATTTTGTTCTCTTGACATTGCTTAAATTCTTTATTTTTTTATTCCTCCCCCCCCTTCCCCCCCCCCAAAAAAAAAAAAAAAAAA
>NW_006239381.1:397071-434955 GCF_000226075.1 Solanum tuberosum | reverse complement strand
CATCAAACCACCCCCCCCCCCCCCTCCCCCCCCCCAAAAAAAAAAAAAAAAAAGGAGGAGGGATCAAGCAATACTTTTATCCTTATTGCTCATATTGCCTGGTTTCTGTCTTCAGTCTATGAGGCATGAGCTGTTTGCATTGGCACTTCCTGTTTTTAATTTTTATATATAAAACATATTTTCAGGGAAGAGCACTGTGGCATGTGCTCTAGGTCGCGGTTTACATGCTAGAGGAAAACTCACTTATATTCTTGATGGTGATAATGTTCGCCATGGTCTAAATCGTGACCTTAGTTTTGCAGCTGAAGATCGGGCAGAAAATATAAGGCGGATCGGTTGGTTGCTACCTTCTCCACATTTCAAAGCCATCATATTGTTCCTTCTGGGATCTAATAATTGCAAATGGTTATTTTACAGGGGAAGTGGCTAAGCTTTTTGTGGATGCTGGAGTTATTTGCATTGCCAGTTTGATATCTCCCTACAGAGAGGAGCGAGATGCTTGCCGTGCTTCACTACCTGAAGGGGATTTCATTGAGGTTTGTACAATCATTGGTACTCAATGGATTAGCTTCTCAAGTGACACCTTGATTGTTTGGCATATCTAAACAGCTGTTTGAGTTGGCTAATTTTTAGGTGTTCATGGATGTTCCTCTACATGTATGTGAGGCAAGGGATCCTAAGGGATTGTATAAGCTAGCTCGAGCAGGAAAGATAAAAGGTTCTATCTGTTATCTCGGCATCTCTTCCTTTTGTGACTAGGAAGTATATTATGTAGTTGTATACTTGAATACACTCTTGCACTAATGAATTAGATTAATTTTGAGAAAGAAAGAGAATTGAGTTTGATTCTCTCTTAGCTATTAAAGCTACCTGGTCCTTGAACTTTTGTGTCCCTGCTGCTGTAGGCAGGAGATCCCCCTCTCCTCTGCTGATTTTGTTTTTGTGTCACTTGGATGAACTTAGCTCGTGAAGGTGATTATAATGTGGGATTTTGCCAATTTGCAGGTTTTACTGGTATTGATGATCCTTATGAGCCACCGTTGAAATCAGAGGTAAGACAAGTTTCTCTTCTTGCTTAAACTAATTTGACATGCTGATCGATTTGAGGATAGAGTGGTAGCTCATATATTCAGTAATTGTCAGTATTCAGATAATCAGCATTTCCCTAACTTTAGGGGCTTGTACTACATTTTGAAACTGAAGATAAGTAATTTCAATCGTTCTGTTTATGCCATTGAGACTCAACTTTCTTTGGATGTGGGCTCAATTGCATTATGGCTTTTTCTCCAAGCTCTAATTATATCTGGTCTTTGTTGTGCAGATAGTGTTGCGTCAGAACCAAGGGCTATGTGATTCTCCTGATGACTTTGCTGATGTAGTGATCTCATACTTGGACAAAAATGGATACCTGAAAGCTTAACTGTTCAGGACCTTATGTTCAAGCGAGATTCAGAGAGATTTAGTTTCCCCTGTGTATAAGTGGAAAATGATGTATATAGATTTAGTTTGTAAACTGAAGGTTAGCACTGCTATTATACAACGCTTATGATCATATCACAGAAAGAAGCATTGCATTCATGTGCTAATTTGAAATATTGTCTTCTAAACTTGCTTCTAGAAACCCTGAACAGACTTAACTTTGGGAGTATCCCCTTACCCCTAATCTTGTTCAAGTGAAGCTAATAACGATGTTTAGTTTCTAGAAACAAGAACCATAATTGAGGTTTGGTTTTCAAATCAAACATGGGCTCTTGCTAGTTTATTGATATGGTTTCTTCATCTAACCAGTCAACGAGAACAAATAGATAAAATGATAGCAGGAAAATGAATAAACAAAAATCAGAACTTAATTTTGGATTTGCATACAGAAGTTGCATTCTGGAATTTGGTGAAAACTGAGATGTCACAGGTGCTAACTGTTCTGGCTTTGAGCTTCAAGACCTTCCATACAGTGACCTTCCCATGTAAAGCGGTTGACGAAGTAAAATTCAAGCAACCAGAGAATAGATCTCCTAAGAAATTAGGATTCTTAGAGAAACCATCTGAATCAACTAGCACAGTTGTGTTCAAATCATGATTTGCTCTTGCTGGAATGGTGTCTGCTTCAATTGGTGCTTCTGCTGCTGGATCTCCGCGATAAGTCACATAAGCTCTGCTACTGTCATACTTGAAGCTACCATAATTCCTGTTATGGATAGTGAGGATTAGGCCAATTGTTATGTTGAGGTGAAATGCTGGAAATGGCTCTAATCTTACTGTCTCTAATGTGACAGACTGAGTTGTGACTTTTGGACTTTTTGGCTTAAGGATAGTAAAATATAGAGTAATGGCAACGATAAGAAGAATAATTAAGAGAATTGCTGTGATGCCGCAGCCTATTTTGAGGGCTTTCTTTGTCCTTGAATTGCAGCATCCCATGGTGCAGTTTCTGCTGAGAAGAATAAAGGGAGATTTAGAGGGTATTTACACCATGAGTGTTGATGATTACTCATTGAAGGATCAGCATGTGGAGATTATTCCTAGGTGGCTTTGTATTAACCGATTATTAGACGGTTCAATTCCTTATGTTCAAGTTTTCTGAGATTTTTTGGCTGCTTCTCATTTGTCACTGTAATGGTGATGATAACAATAGAAGAAGAGTTGTTTAGTTGAGGTTGTACAAGTTTACAAGTATTTAAGCTTCTTGTTTGTATCTACTAATACATTGAGGGCTTGTCAGGTCTGCACAGCTACTTCTTTCAAAAAAAAAAAAAACATAGACCAAAGAATCACTAGCGCCTTCACTAATAACACCGGGCGATCCTCAGTTACAAATGAATGCAGAAATGCTTTGCCTTGACACCAATTACCAGTGGCCGTATTAATAACCAAAATTTTAAACTTAATATAGAAATGTCAAAAGAATTTAATCAGACGGAACTTCTTCTTCCTTTTTTTGGCAATACAGTAACAGTGTCAATGTCTTTTTCTGGAACTGACAAGGACAACAGCTCAGGTGGCCTAACATAAAATACAGGCTCAAATGAGCCATAGAAACTTTAAAGAGTAAAAGAAATGAAAAATGAGTGCTGAATAATGGAAGCGTAGTCCATCTACAGGTGTTAACGTCGTTGAAGCCTTGACTGCATATTTCTGGCCACAGCAGGGAGCCATCTCTCCCCCCTAATTTTTTTTAATGCTGCAACTCTTTCTTCCTCTCTTTTGGCAGCTGCTTTAGCTGCTGCTTCTCTTGATTCTAGTCTAGCCAATGATTTCTGGCAAGCATTTTTAGATGCAGCTAAAATATCCATCCCATCAACAGCAATGGACTTGATTTGGTTTTTGAACTGTGGCAACCATCATGGGCCATGTGAGAAGGTGAAATAACAAAACAGCGGAGGTGGAAAGAGAGTTCAAAATAAAAGATTTCACCAACTCTGAATCAAAACGAGAAGTAGAAAAGACAAACCTCTTTTGAGTTCTCCTCAAATTCCTTCCCAGGACGAATTCTTGGTTTCTTTCTGGGTTTTTGGAGTTCATCTAGCAACAAAGCAGGGACACAAATGTTTTAGTTTTAGGCTCTAGTCTTACTACTGACATCTACAGTGTGCACCCTCTCAACAATATGCAGCTATAGTTGCTCAGATAGCAATGTGTTCAGGCGGCGAAGGAGGCAAAGTAGTTAAAACCCACCTCATTCACCTAGTTCTCCCTCCTGTAAGTCATTGGGCGATGAATCACTGTATGCCTAAAATTTTTGTGTGCTTACTCCACAAGTTCTATATGAATTTTCATCATTCCTTTCAATCACATCCTTGACTTTCTCCATCTAAGTAGTGACCATCAGAACAAATTAATTCCAATCATATTAGTCTAGTAAGTAAAGTGAAACGCACTAAACAAACCCCCCACCCCCAAAATTTCTGTAGTTTGGTCACTTGACTCCTCAAAATTTAAGGGTAGTCATTCAGCAGATTATTCCTTTTGTTAGTTTCTGCTAAGTGTTAACATCTCTACTAAAGCGATGAAAGAGTAGGTGAAACAAAAATTCGAAATCTAAACGATAGCCTGGAAATTTAGGATGAAGGAATGCAAGTTGCTGTTAGAATTTAGAAATTGGCCTGGCTCTTCCCGCCAGCATGGCTAAAGACATTTTTATTTATTAAGAATAAATAAGTATGGGAACACTGTAGCATGGCTTTTCCATTATGCATCTAATAAACTTTTATCCCATAAGTGAAAGCAAGTTAACACAGTATCAAGCTTACGCTTCTATTAAACAAGGTTGGTCAATGTAGTAAAAGTTGGGATTTAAGAATGTTAAGCAAACAACAAACAAATTTTAGCAGACATAACAATCATCAAATTACTTGCTTGATATTTTCTTTTCTTTTACCTGTGTGATCAAACACAATCCCAGGTGGAGCACGCCTAAACAACCGGACTCCACCTCCATTCATTGAGGGTGTATCTTCCTGTGAAGCATCATCAATGTCTCTCACTATGTCTAAAGTCTTGTCTAAAATGTCTTCTAAAGTCTTCAGGCCCTGTTAGTGTCCATTCATGAAATTTATTCATCAAGCAATGACCGCAATAGCAAAAACATGATAGACCATAATGTTGTTCAAGGCCTTTAGGGAAAATTACTACAATCTTATCAGTTCCAATTGTCATGTTATTAGTGCTAGCATGATAAGACAAACTATAATTAGGCTATGAGAATAGAGATAAAAGACTCCCTAGAATCAAATCTATCAAAATGAAGGGATTTCTAGAGTATTAAAATAACATCATTGGAACACTTAGTTAACAAGAGTTGCAAGGTGTATACTCAGGTAAGCAAATGAGAAAATACCTTTATTTGATAATGTTTGAGCTTCCGGGGTTGGATAGTATCTATTTCATCTTCTTGGAATGGATGGGTGATAGATTCTCCGTTAGTAGCAGTGGCTGATGAATGAACTTTGGCGGTAGTTTTGCCGAATGTAGTTGTAGCAGCAACTGAATCTATGGCGGCTCTCCAATCAGCATCTCCATCCTCTTCACTGCTGCTGCTACTCGTGCTTCTTCTCCGGTCACCACCCATCGTCGCTGATTGCTGAGTAGTTTTTCCTGGGTTTCCGGCGGCGACAGTGTTGGCCCAAACAGTTTGAGACTTTTGAGTTACGACGAAGTAGTACTGGGCCTCAAGCCTCTAATTCATTGGGCTGAACTTAGAGCCCGTTTGGATTGACTTTAAAAAAAAAATAAAAAAAATTACAAGTTTTTTTTAAAACTTCATATTGAATCAAATTATAACTTATAAATTGAGACGAATAATATGATATAATTGTTCCTTTTTTCTTTCCCTTTCGACTTTTAAGATATTTCATAAATAAATCTAGTTTAGAATAAGTTTAAAACATAATTATGATTCAGTTTTGATTTTAAGCTCCAAATATTCAAGTGATTCAAATAATAATTAGCCATAATTTTAAATCTTTTTTCTACTATATTTTCATTCCTTTACTCAATAATAAAGATTCAAAATTCACTTATATATATACTATAAAGGGGAAGCCGTGCTTTGCAAGGTCCCAATCATTATTATCTGAAATTCGTAATGTTTATTTGTGGTATTTCACCGATAAAATTTCAAAAAATAACTATAATAAAATTAAAAATAAATAATTGAAAAGACATGATAAATATAAAATATAAATGAAACCCATAAAATATTTTCATGACTCCAGCTTATGAAGGATCTTTAAGTAAGTTTACAATTGAAATTTTAAATGGATTCCACTTTTTTTTCATTGGATGAAGAAGAGGCAGCATATAACAGTTTTTTTTCCATTTTTTCATTGGATAAAGAAGAGACAACATGTAGTAGTTATTTTTTAAAAAACTTTATTTTTTCTAATAAAGAGCATATAGTAGTTAAATGAAGAAGAGGCAGCCAAGGGGAATAAGCATGCGGCACAAGCACAAGTAGACGTGTTGACGGTCTGCTGCATGCTATTCCCCTTTATTAGATAGTAAAATAAATATATAAAATAATATATTCAAGTGATTCAAATAATAATTAATCATAATTTAAATTTTTTCTATAATATTTTCATTCATTTACTCAACAATAAAGATTCAAAATTCACTTTTATATATATAAATTCAAACTTTCGTTATAAAAATTGGTAGTTGAGTATATTTATAATTTAATCACTAATTAATTGAAATGAGCACTTTTATTAATTCTAATTATGAGTTTTGATAAATTTAACAAACAACTAATTTTGAAAAATTTAACTTTTCATATGTTTTGTTAAATTTGTACTTATACTTTATATCTAAAAATAATATAGTTTTAAAAATTAAATCTGAGCTCCAGTTCACATAATATGTTTTTTCTATATAAAACAATAAAAATGCCCATTTTTATTAAACTAAGGTTTAAATTTGTTTAGGAAACTATCACAGCGATCAAAATAAAAATTTAACAATAACGAGGTTAAATGTAAAATTACCTCTATAAATACGGGTCGGGCCAATTTCATGACGTGTATCATATATTCGGGTTCAAGTTAGGTCCAGATTTAGAAAAAAGGGAAACACACCGGAGAAGAAGGTTCAAAGCGGCCACCGTCTTACGGAGCAGATATTTATCTGATACTGTAAAACGGTATCGCCAAAAGAAGCAATTTCAAGAACACAGTCAACAAGATTTCTTGTTTCTTGGAAAAGATAAGTGTTCTTCTAAAACCCTAATTGAGAGAGATTATAGTTTTTTCAAGAAAGAAGTGACAATTACATCATGGGGAAGAAACAACACAGTAAAGATCGAATGTTCATAACCAAGACAGAATGGGCAACTGAATGGGGTGGCGCTAAATCCAAAGAACTTAAAACCCCTTTTAAACGGCTTCCCTTCTATTGCTGCGCGTAAGTTCCTTTCTCTGATATATTGATTGTTTCCATTATTATCGTCTTTTTTGAAGTTTATGTTTTGTTAAATTTGGCGTGTAATTTTATATGCAGTCTTACGTTTACACCGTTCGAGGACCCAGTATGCACAAAAGATGGCAATGTCTTTGAAATAATGTCAGTATTTCTTGGATTTCTTGCATTTAGAGTTTCTTTTTCTTGATGAATTTTCATCTGGAGTATCCATTATTATAGTTTTCTTTTTCTTTTTGCAGGCGTATAGTTCCATACATCAGGAAATATGGGAGGAATCCAGTGACTGGGGCACCTATGAAGCAAGAAGACTTAATTCCTCTTATTTTCCACAAGAATTCTGAAGGTAATATCTTGTTTTGAAGATATCCAATCTGTAATTAGCTTTGGAATTTGATTGGAAGTCCAATTGCACATGAATTATTTACTTAAAAAGAAAAAAAGAAGTAATACTTATAGTTGTACAAACATTGTATTTGTCTTCTGAGATTGAATGTGGGATGATCGATAAACACTTATGCCTATTTCATTCACAGTCGTCCATTCAAACTTCCATCACAGTTTAAGGATGAAATCTTGGGTCTTTAGCCTTTGGTAATTAGGGATAGCTATACCTAGAAATTCTACTAGCTCTAGGGAGGGCATTCATATTAGTAGTTGTTGTCATTTTCCAGGAATGGGTTGAAAAATGGTGTTTTATTGTTTCAGGAGAGTATCATTGTCCTGTCTTGAACAAGGTTTTTACAGAGTTCACACATATAGTTGCTGTAAGAACTACGGGAAATGTTTTCTGTTATGAGGTATGGATATTTGTCTCCTGACCACTATTCATATATATCCTTTAAAGAAAAGAGCATCGTCTATTCCTTGTATGGAGAGTTTGATCCCGGCTTTCTTGCTTAGGCAGTTAAAGAACTGAATATCAAAACAAAGAACTGGAAGGAGCTTCTCACTGATGAAGCATTCTCTAGAGAAGACCTTATAACAATTCAAGTAAGCTTCTAAACTACTATCCTTCCCCTTAACTGTTATATATGCTTGATGAGAATGTTGTTTATATGATATATTTGAACATCTAACTGCAGAATCCTAATGCACTGGACACCAAGGTGCTTCTAGATTTTGATCATGTTAAGAAAAGTTTAAAGGTTGACGATGAAGGTGAGTGATTCTCTTGATCATACAGGTTTTGCTGCAATTATGGCTCCACTTCTTCTAATAAGTGCTTGGTACTTCATCAGAAATACAGAAAATGCAATCTGACCCAACATACAACATAAATATTACTGGGGACATCAAGCAAATGCTCAAGGAACTTGGAAGTGAGAAAGCGAAAGAGATTGCACTGCATGGTGGAGGTGGGAACAAGGCACAGAATGAAAGAGCTGCTGCTCTTGAGGCTATTTTAGCTGCAAGATCACGTATCAAAGATGACGCAAAAACAAAAGAAAATGGTGAAGGAACAGCAAAGCAGACTTTCAGTATTGTGGATGCTGCATCTGCATCAGTTCATGGAAGAAGTGCTGCTGCTGCAAAGGCTGGTTCAACTGATAAAACAGCTGCGCGGATAGCTTTGCACATGGCGGGTGAAAGGACTCCAGTAAATGCTAAGCTGGTTAGTTTTTAGAAAGCAACCATCTCGTTGCTTTCTTTGGATCAATTCACAAAGAGTAAATATTAAACTTGCATGCATTTTACCTTTTCAATTGGGAACCTTTATGTTCATGCTAGATTTCCAGTATGTCTGGTGTGCTTTTTAGAATTTGCCCATGTTACTTTCTGGTCTATTTCTAGAATTTCTTTTTATAACTAATTATAGATCATAATTTTGTCACTTCACCTCGTATTGAAAATAGGGCACAATGGAAGAAAAGATCTATATAGGCAAATACCTATTAATTGGAAGCATGTTTTAGCCACGTCGTATTTACTTTAGGTCTTAGTTTTTCTAGGAGTTTGCTGGTGCTATATGAGATTTGTATGCCAGATGAAAGTATTGAGAACCTCTAGTAATTGCTATTATTATTATTATTTTTTATGACAAGGGAAACCCGCAGCCGCTACCCTTTGAGTGCGCACAGGGTAAAAGTCCCGCTCCTATGCAATAGCTCGCAAACCACATAGGAGAGGTAACCCGCACTAGGCAAGCCTGGTGCGACGAGCTCGACCCAGAAGGCAAACCCCTTGCTTTCGTTGGCAAGGGGTTTCGAACTTGAGACCTCCAACATGGAAGTCCCAAGCTCAAACCATTGGGCCACCCCGAAGGGTTATTATTATTATTATTATTATTATTATTATTATTATTATTATTATTATTATTATTATTATTATTATTATTATTATTATTATTATTATTATTATTATTATTATTATTATTATTATTATTATTATTATTATTATTATTATTATTATTATTATTATTATTATTATTATTATTATTATTATTATTATTATTATTATTATTATTATTATTATTATTATTATTATTATTATTATTATTATTATTATTATTATTATTATTATTATTATTACTGTATTGTATTATACAAGCCTAGATGAGTTTAAATGGAGAAGCATGGTCAGTAAGGATTCATGCAGCTGACCCTAACTTGCTTGGGATTAGGCATAGTTGTTTTTTTGACCTCCTTGTGGCTTGTCAATATGGTTTCTTCATCTGGATAATCCAATTTGCAACTATTTCCCACAAGTGTAAACTTAGTA
Source organism: Solanum tuberosum (assembly GCF_000226075.1). Taxonomy (NCBI): domain Eukaryota; kingdom Viridiplantae; phylum Streptophyta; class Magnoliopsida; order Solanales; family Solanaceae; genus Solanum; species Solanum tuberosum. The sequence goes on along the minus strand of NW_006239381.1, from coordinate 425,322 downwards.
CAGATGTATTGTTATAAGAATTTTCTGCTGGTGTAATATTCCTTCTTCACACGTTAATTAAGAAACATATAACTTTGTTATGGGACACAAACAAAATGTTTTATACACCTAGCTAGTTATCAGTTGTGCCCTTTTTAATTGTTTGAAACAATTGACTTTGACTTGCATTTGGAATTTTGCATTCTATTTGGTATTCTCTTCGCATAGTTTTTGTTAAGATTTTCTTGCTGGTTGGTTAGTCTTAACTTCTATAATGTTGAGGTGCAACAATTTTTACTTGTCCAAAAAATAAAATAGAGACACTCAACAAGAAAATAACACATAGAACCATGATAGAAATCTGTTGTTTTATTCAATGTGATTTATAAAGCTGTTCAACTCTTTCAGGTTAAGAGTCGTTTTACCACTGGTGCTGCTTCTCGATCCTTCACTTCCACCTCCTATGATCCGGTAACAAAGAACGAATACGAATATGTTAAAGTTGAGAAAAATCCCAAGAAGAAAGGTTATGTCCAGCTGCATACAACACATGGTGATTTGAACATTGAGCTTCATTGTGACATAACTCCAAGGGCATGTGAGAACTTCATTACTCTTTGTGAACAAGGATATTATAATGGAGTAGCTTTTCACAGAAACATCCGGTAATTGATACCTTTTTCACTTGAAAATAGTTGTAAAATCTTTGTTTATCAATAGGAAATATTGAATGTCAAGGAACTTATTTGTCCACTTGTGCAGGAATTTCATGATTCAAGGCGGTGACCCAACTGGCACAGGGAAAGGAGGTGAGTCGATCTGGGGTAAGCCCTTCAAGGATGAAGTGCACTCTAAGTTGCTGCATTCTGGTAGAGGTGTTGTTAGCATGGCTAACTCCGGTCCTCACTCAAATGGCTCACAGTTCTTCATCCTGTACAAGTCTGCCACTCACTTAAATTTCAAACATACGGTCTTTGGTATGGTTGTTGGAGGCTTGCCAACACTTTCCACCATGGAGAAAGTCCCTGTTGATGACGATGACCGACCTCTGGTTAGTAGGAAGAGTAACTCTATATTAACTCTCATTCTTCAACTTAGATCTTGAATCATGCCTTGGTGAATCAATGAATATGCTTTGTTTGTGTGTTTAACCAACTTAGGGAGAAATACTACTATAAGAGACTAGTTATACCAGCACTGTAGCCGAAGTAGCTACTCCATTTATGTAACTGAAAGCTTATGTGGTTAGTTCCCATTGTTGAACCAGTATTACGTGATTACACATTGATATGCCGAATACTGATATATCTCAAGAGCCTATCCAATATGATCATGTCAAGAATATCAGTTGACCTGCTCAGCTTTTGGGGTAATTTTTAATTTTTCATTTAAATTACTAGAAACAGCTCATAATCAAAGACCAAACAAGTCAAGAATCTTTTTTAACCTGTTAAGCTTTTGGATAAGGATGATTTGAAGATCTTCTCAATGTAGACCTGTACTGCACTTGTGTGTTAATTTATCTTCCTCCATTCTTGCCATCATGCTTATGCTTTTTCTATCTGTGGTTATCAAAATGGTATGCTAGCATTTTTTTTATAAATGAATTACTTGTCTAAAGGGAAATAGGGGGAAAGATCTTCCATTCCTAAAGTTTGACTTGATTTTCAGGTTTCAGCAGAAAGCGGAGTGATAGGATCATATCAGGATTTGATATATATGTAAAGAGCTGTAAAAAGGATTGTAGTTGTGCTATTTCTGCCAATTGTGAGCTGTTGGGTTGTTTTATACCATCACATATAATACTTTCATTTTCCAAAGAAGACTTTATGTTCTTCCAGATATCATTTATTTGTTCATTTGTCTGGCTATTTTCATTCAATCCTCCATTTATCTTCATTTCTGTCCTTTGGACAGAGCCCAGACTTGAAAATCTTGCTGCTTTTTCGCTGCACATACAGTATTTTCATTTCTTAATCTAGATATGTTTTGAACCTTTTGCTTTTACTGTCTGTGCAGGAAGAAATCAAGATAATAAGTGTAGAAGTTTATGTAAACCCCTATGCAGAGCTTGATGAAGAAGAGGAGAAAACAAATGATGACAACAAAACTGAAGATGAAGACAATGTTAGTATTATTCTTTTTCTTTAGCCTTTTAATGACATCCATTTTGCTTGTTTTGTTGGATCTATTAATACTCTGTGTCCATCTCTTTTCTCTTCCTTCCTGTGTTCCAGGAGAAGGTTGGATCATGGTACAGCAACCCTGGAACTGGAACCTCAGATATTCAAGCTGTTGGCAGTGGTATTGGGAAGTATTTGAAAGCAAGGGCTGCACAGGCCGATTCCAAAACTTCTTCTGATAGCAGTCTGCCACCTATTTATGCAGCAAAGAAGAGAAAAACAGGCACATCAACAGCAGAACTTAAAGATTTTTCAGCATGGTAAAATTGTAATTATCTGTTATTACTGTGACATTGAATCACATTCAGCAGACAAGTGTAAGACGGAAACCAAATGGTTAGGATCTACACTCTCAATGCGAGCTTTCTTGTTAAAGATTGTCAGGATGATTCAGTGTGATACTTGATAAAAGCACATGAAGAGATGCTTTGGGTTGAGTTTTACTGTTATTTAATCGACGAGAGGAACTGCTATCATCTGTAACATATTCAATCCTGATATTCTGAACTGTAGGTATGTTGTTACATCATCAGGTTTTAGTAAATCTGTTTGTACTATGAATATTTGATGATTCTAGGGCTAGAGTTTCTCCCAAATGATTTTTAATTTGGTGGAATTTACTTTAGTCATTTAAGTATTATGATACTGTCAAAGACTATTTTCTCTGCCAGGCCGAATAAGGGAACATATGGAAAAGATGGGAGAAACAAAAAAAAGAAAAAGAGAAAAGGAAATGCAGAGTTGGAAACAATCTATTACACTTGTTTTAGACATTTGGTGACATTTTTTTACAATTAATTGTACTATTATTAGCATTTATATAGGTTTTTACTGCTTCTCCCCTTGTTCAGAATGGTGGTATGAGATTGAGGTTTTGATGTTCACTTGCATGCTAGTCTCCAACTGATTTTCCTTGTCAATGGGAACTATGATTGATGGAATACTCGACATGCTTGCTAGGATTATGACAAGTTAGGTTTGTTAGAGTGGCAATTGAACTTCGGTTGGTAGTTCAAAGTTCAAACCGCGGATTTGGAAGGGATTTTAATGGTGAGGTTCAAACGCAGGAAGGAAAATATTCTTCCTTTAAGTGGTAGTGCTCCGTGAATATTGAAGGAGTTGAATTGTTGACGTGTTTTCATGAAAGCTTTATATATATAACAACCTCTCTTTTAAGATGAAATCTTCCATCTTTTTTCGCGTTTTATTTATGTTCTTTTGTTACAGGAATTACTTTTATTGGAATGAGTTACATTTAGTTGTCGCTCCATAAACCTCACATTTAGAAAGTGATATAGAGTGTCACGTTGTTTGTGGTTGGTTGAAAGGCATGATGTTTCAGGTTTGAGCAATTTTGTTACACATTTGTGCATGAAAATCTTGTGAATATGACTCTACTAATAGGTGTTTCAATGTCTTCCTGGGGTACAAAGCATGGGTGGGGTGAGTTGTTCCTTTCATCATGTAACAAAGCCATAAGCCTATTGACAGTAGAAAAGGAAAATAAGGTGGAGGAGAAGTAGCATCACATATTCACATGGTCTGCAACAGCAATAGCTTAGAGAGGGACTTAATAATGAGGGGTGGGTTCTTCTTTTAGGAATCTGCAGCTGACTACTGAGTATTTCTTAATGGGAGTCAGTGGTGGGACTCCAACTTAAACAGAACAAAAGCTGATCCCCTTGTCCCTTGGGCTCCTACTCATGACTCCATTCTCCTCTTTGACTACTTCATTATAAAAGGTAAGTCTCCATTTCAACATTATATCTATCACCCTTGAAAATATTTTTTTAGTCAGAAAAAAGTGAGGGAAGAAAAGAACAACTCTGCAAAAGAGGATTTTAGTAGTTTAGTTTAGTTGGTTGATTACTTGAACTTGAACTTTCAACTTTGTTGGTGTGAGTTTGATTCCTATCTTGTAATTTCCTTCCCATCTCTCCTATATATATAATAATATTGAAAAGTAAAAAAGATCTTAAAACCAAGATTCTTTTATACAATTTACCTCAGGGTCTTATTCAAGGTAAAAAGTACAATACATATGTTAAAGAGTTTGAATTCTGTGTTTGGTTAAAACCTGGTATTTAAGGCATCATTAGTTTTCATCAAGATTAGGATGTCCGAGTCAGAATGATTAAAATGTTTGTACATTTGAAGAAATATGTCAAAAGTGAATACTATATATAGAAAAAGAGAGAGGGGGGAGTTAATTACCTTTTTGGGAATGTGTTCAAATAGATGGGTATGTATGTTTAGGCTCACTCCTTTTTCATATATATACATCCGACTCTACTATACCGTTTACACTTGCCATGCTGAGCGGTATTCATAATTTAATGTAAACTGCAAGACTTGACAAGAATGTTTCGACTCATCATTTTGATTACATGAAAACAAAATAAGTCTGTTTGGTCAACCACTGGTGGGGTTGGTTATATTCACTACATTATAAATTACCCCCTCACCTAGGAATGATTTTTTTTTTTTTTATGTGTATGTTAGAGATATTGAATTTTTTTCTTCATAAAAGTAACATTTTCTTTTCATTTTTTTCATTTTTCTAGAGGCGCAGCTTGTTAATCACACTTTCACTTAGTACTTTTTATGACATCTTGAAATATACATTACAAAAACTCAAAAAGGATTAATTAAGTATTACTCTACATAGCATGGTATATAATTTGTTAGAGAAACAGAAACTGAGTCTATGTACTGTTGAAAAGTTGACCCATAAAACACGCAAACAAGTTAAATATATGTGTTTATTATTAAACCAAACAGGAAATAAAAAATAAACGAAGGAACTAAATTGTGATTATCCTCCAAAGTGGAATTAAAGAGTTGTTTAATAATCTTTCGTAGTCACCTTTTAAACTAATCCAACGTCAATCTAATTTATACACAAAACATTGTCATATCATATCCAGTTTCATTAAAAAAATCATGTGGGGATTATGTTGCTGATGATGTTCTTTTAACTTTATTTTATATAATATAATTGTATTAATTAATATATTAAGCGTCGACGCGTAAAACCAATATGTCTGTTTGACATATTCTTACAGAAAGAAATAAGATTTAAAAAATTGAGTACTACTATATTATATATATATATATATATATATATTAGGAACAACTTAACTTTTATAATTTTCCAACGTTGAAGAAGAATAATTCTTGGGAGAGTTTCCCAAGAGAATATTATATCTTAGAAAATTGGTGTTGGAACAAGACCTGGTTGTGTATAATGACCACTTTGCCCTTGCCCAAATTGATCATATAAATGGACTAGAATCATGAATGCCAATACAAATTGTTCTTTTTTTTCCCTATAAATGTACGTATAGCAAACCAATTGACCATTCTCTGGTAAGAGAAGAGTACAAAGTATATGAAAATTTATCCAATGATTGTTCGTAGGATAGAGCCAAGAATACGAATTGACGATTTTGAGTAATTTTTAGATACCAATGCAATTATATAACACGTACGACTAATAAGGTGAAAGTTCAGTCTACTAAAATTCTTGATGCAATTTAATTCAACTATTGTTTATATTATTTTTAGAGCTTGCTTTTGATAATTAAACTGAGTATGTCCTTTGAACGGGCGTCAGCCCCTAGTTCTCTTTTGAAAAAGCACTACTCATGTTAGCTGAGTTTACGAGCTTAATGCCTCCTCTTCAATATCCCTTCCTTTTTCACCAAGGGCATGTTTGGTTCGAGAATAAATATTTTTTCACTAAAAATAAGTATTTTTTCTACGTTCACTGGGAAGTCTTTATAGTTCTTGCACACTCTTTTATCAAACACTTCAAGTATTACCTCTCTGTTTTAAAAAAAAAATCTAGTTTAACTTTGACACATAATTTAAGAAAATAAAGAAGACTTTTAAATCTTGTGGTTATAAAATAAAGTTATGTCAAATGTACCAAAATGTCTTTTTATCTTATGGCCTCACGGAAAGTTGAAATTAAAGATATTGCCAAAAAAAGAAATGAGTCATTCTTTTTGAAATAGACTAAAAATGATAATGCAGGTATTGACTGTAACAATATTTTAGTTTATTTTATAAAAGAAGACAGATATTGACTTTTTGAAACAAATTCAATTAATTTGTGGGATCAAATATATATACTCGACTAATTTTGTTTAAATATACTCATCCAACGGATTGAAAAAGGTAGACTGTCAAGAAAATACTAGTAGCCATGGATACGCAAGTTCCATTATATTGTCACAAGAAGGCGCGGCAGAAGTATTATCTAGGAAAATGCATGGCCTAGTAAGTAACTATATCTAGTGGTGATGATGTATATGTTATGGGGTTGGGAGAAAAGTGAAGGTGCATGCCCTGGATTTATGTTAATTGTCCAATGTTAGTACACCTTCTGTTAACTGTTACACAATTTGACTATACGAAAAATATTACTCCTATAAGTTACAATCTTTCTCAATACTGATCAAAATTCACATAATTTGATTTTCAAAAAGCAAAATGTGGCATGTAAAAATGAACGGACAGACTATATATCGTATTCAAAGTTGAAGTGATATGCTAATGATGTAGCATATTGTATAGGTTTTTGTTCAAGTATAAGAAAGGTAAAAAAAAGGAGAGAGGGTATCGAATTTTCATCTTTATTTACCCTTTATTTTATTGGTGGCTGTTCTTTTGGCAGGCTTTGAAGATGGATTAGGAGGCAAAAGAATGTGAAATAATAATGTTTTGGGTAGTGGTGGGTTTGATAATGAATAATGAATGATGATAATGAATTGTTGAATCATCACGATGATGCACGCCGGCAGCTTTTCTTCCTTTTTTTCTCTTTCCCCTCAAAACTCATTTTATTTAATTTGTCACGCCTGCATGCTCCCACTCACTTATACTCCCTCTTTTCTATGTCTACTATCAAATATAATCAAAAGCAACTAATTTCTTGGTCTCCATCCACTTTTATAGACTACTTTTTTCTATTATTATTCATACCACTATCTATATCTTTTGTCAGACAATTTCTATATCTCACATCTCTTAACGGCAAAAAAAAGGAACTATTTTTACTCCATTTGAATAATTAGAAAAATTAAAGTATAGCACGACCAAATCCCTATTTCATTCTTATTATTCCATTCTTATCAATGATTTTAATCGAGTGCCTCGATATATAAAAAAGAAAAAAGCAAATTGAAATTTAATTTTTACTATTTCCGTCCCATATTGTAAAATATTTATCTCATATTACTTGATCACTTGCTAAATCAGGATATAATTGATTAATTTTTCTCATTTTACCTCTACAGTTAATATGACTTTGAAAGTTTAAACAAATTTTGAAGATTCAAAATTTTCTTTTTCAAAAGTCTAATTACTTGTCCATTTTGACAAATCAAGAAAGGACAATTTTTTTTTACCTATTATACCCTCAATTAAATGACTAGTTACTTTTAAAAATGTAGAACTTTTCATCCACTTCATAATTAATAGAGGTAAAATGATAAACTTATTATGTCATTAATTGTTTTCTTAATATGTGTGTCAATTCAAAAATAGACAAGTAATTAGGAAGGGAGTATGAACAAATGTCAAAATAATAAAGTTAATCAATCTATTAGTAATAATTTTCTTACTAATTGAGCAAAATAGAAAATGTACATCATATATAGGATGGAGTGAGGGAGGAAGTACTTATTAGTATCTTTTTATTCTATGCCCACTACTTGTTCTCTCTTTCTTTAATTATTTATGTAAATAGGCGTCAAGCTTTTAATTCCTCCCCACTCTTTCCTCCAACAACTCCACTTGAGTTGATCCTTTTGCTTTGAACCCATCCAACAAAATCACTAAAGGTACTACTAGTCTTGTACATTTATTCTTTTTAACTTTGATGTGGCAAGAGAGATACGTACCCCCCCCTTTTGTTAAATGGATACTTTGTTTAGATTAGTTACCCTTCAACAACAACAACAACAACAACAATCTGATCAATACTCTTTTAACTCCAGCAGAACTTCAAGCAGCTCTAGATCTTCTAACAAACAAAATACTACTTATAATTATCATCCACATAATAATAATCAAGACGAAGAATGCTTCAACTTTTTCATGGATGAAGATGATTTCTCTTCTTCTTCTTCTAAACACAACACCAACTATCCTCCTCCTCATTACAATCAATATCAACAAATTTCCAACACTCCCACACCGACAACTACAAGCAGTACCCCGACACATCAATCTCAATCTCAATCTCATCATCACTATGATCATCAGTTCTCCCCAGCACGTGACTTAAATCTCGAATTCGCTTCCTCATTTTCTGGAAAATGGGCGACGGACATTCTTCTAGAAACTTCTCGTGCCATAGCCGATAAGAACAGTACACGTGTCCAACAACTCATGTGGATGTTGAATGAGCTGAGTTCTCCATATGGAGATACCGAACAAAAATTGGCTTCTTATTTTCTTCAAGCATTATTTAGCCGTATGACGGATTCTGGCGAACGATGTTATCGTACGTTGTTATCCGCTTCGGATAAAACATGTTCGTTCGAGTCAACGAGGAAATTAGTTTTGAAATTTCAGGAAGTTAGCCCTTGGACGACTTTTGGTCACGTTGCATCCAATGGTGCAATTATGGAAGCGTTAGAAGGTGAGTCAAAGTTGCATATAATTGATATTAGCAACACTTATTGTACTCAATGGCCTACTTTACTAGAAGCACTAGCAACCCGCACCGACGAAACACCGCATCTCCGCCTCACCACGGTGGTTGCCGCTAGCAGAGGTGCAGCGTCGGTGCAAAAAGTGATGAAGGAGATTGGTAGTAGAATGGAAAAATTCGCTAGGCTTATGGGCGTACCGTTTAAATTCAACGTGATTCACCATGCGGGAAATTTATCTGAGTTGGATATTGGTGCGTTAGATATTAAAGAAGATGAAGCGCTAGCAATTAATTGTATTGGTGCGTTACATTCGGTTACGCCAGCTGGCAATCGAAGGGATTATTTGATATCATTGTTTAGGAGGTTACAACCTAGGATTGTTACAATTGTTGAAGAAGAAGCTGATCTTGATGTTGGTGTTGATGGTTTCGATTTTGTTAAAGGTTTTCAAGAATGTTTGAAATGGCTTAGGGTTTATTTTGAATCATTAGACGAGAGTTTTTCGAAAACAAGTAACGAACGTTTGATGCTAGAGAGACAAGCAGGACGTTCGATTGTTGATTTACTAGCATGCCCACCATCGGAGTCAATGGAGAGGCGGGAAACGGGGGCAAAATGGTCACATCGTATGCATGCAGGAGGGTTCAGTCAGCTTTTATATAGTGATGAAGTTTGTGATGATGTTAGAGCTTTGTTGAGAAGGTATAAAGATGGGTGGTCGATGGGACAGTGTGGCGGAGATTCCGCCGGAATATTCTTGTCGTGGAAGGAACAGCCGGTGGTGTGGGCCAGTGCATGGAAGCCTTAAAATTAAATTAGGACCAATTGGTGGTGTGGGTGGTGAGTCACCATCGAGATCTCCCTATTTGCTCTCACTTTAATTAGTGGATTTGTTTGGAGTGGATATGGAATCAAGAAAGGTACCTTTGGCTTCTTTTTTTTTTGTTTAAATTTTAAATGATGAATAGAATTTTTGAGTTTTTAATTAGTAGTAACATACTAATTCTATCGGATATGATGATTAACCTTTTGTTAACATTGGATTAATTTCGGTATTCAAGAAAAGAAAATTTGTTTTTTCAATAGTTATGTGCACTAATTTTTAGTCTATCAAGTTAATTAAGTTATCTATGATACAAAGTGACTATTTTTAACAAAAATATGATTTGATAACCCATAAAATAAACTTGTCATAACAAGTCAAGTTACACTAATCATTTATATGATTTGAATTTTGGTTAAATTGCACTAATAGTTAATTATATGGACTATTAAGTGATAATTAATTAACCCTTTTGTGAGGAGTTGGTTAGTATAATCCAAAACAAATTATGTCTTTCTTTCTAATACATCCATTAGTCATATCATGGATGATTGACAAAATGCCAATATTGTGTTAAGAGTAATGCACAAAAGTACTCCATCTGGATTCTATTGTCTTTATGGTTAACTAGGAGAACAACAGGACAAATAGCCAATGTATCACTTAAACATAATCTTCCTGAAACATTAAAGCTTCTCAAAGTACTTGTAATTTGTCAAGTGTTTGGTCTAAATTTGTGTCTTGATGGAGTAGGTAATAGGTTCCAAATGATGATATAAGCATAGATGTTTGATGGCTTTAAATAAAGTAAGAATTAAAGAAGACTGTCATTGCAACGTACTAGTCAATAAAGTGAGAGAAGAATGTATATAGTGCTGGTGGGGCTACTTGATAGAATAGTCGAGATGTCCACAAGCAATATAATTGTTATTAAAAAAAATAGAAATAATTGAAGACAATACAAGAAAATGATCATAGGGGTACTTGAAGAGTAGTAGTAGGGTGGAGTTTGAGTGATTATAGCGGGGAAAAAGGGGGTCGTTATCTTTGGTTGGGACCATATAATCTTAGGACGGCCATTAAGTTTGGGAATCTACCAAAAGGTGTTTAGTCTTTAGTGATATAATAGAATATAAATATAACTATATTAATAGAATTATACATAAGTGGCCTGCACGCTGTATAGATAGATAGATAGAAAAGGTCTCTTTCATATATTTTTTTTCTCCATACTTTTTAAGACCACTTGATGGCCTCCATCCACATAAGTAAAATGAACTTATGGCTTCTGAAGTGGATGACTACTTTTGGGTTTTGGCCCACTAAAAGAAAGAAAGCAAACTTACAAACAAACATTCATTCAGTAATAGTTATAGTGGCAAGTGGTGGGAACTTCTTTTGATAAGACCTGCCCCCCTCCACCTTTTCACCTTTTTCTTTTTTATAAAATAACGTAAGAACTTCACCTTTTCTTTATATATGATTTACCAAAAGCATGGCCTCATTTGTTACTGTTTTGTCTATCATTTGGTTTTATTTGATTCTATTTATTGCATAAAGGTGACCTGGTATTTAATATATATTATGGTGATCGAAAATTGACCAAGACTTTATTGTGATGACCAAAATACAACAAGTTGGTTCCGTTAGGGACGATTATTAAGTAAATGATCTTTTTAGTTAACATTTTCGATTATTGTATAGTTTTTTTTTGAGCAAATCAAAAATCTTTACGAAAAAACATTAGATCACAGTCAAGAATTTTGTAAGTTATTATGAACGTTAGATGATAATTTAATATTTTATCTAAAAAAGATTGTAACGTCAAACAATATAGGGGAAAACATAAGACTTGAGTTTAATGTCGATAGGAAAGGATAATTTTTCAAGTGACTATTTTACCCAATTTTTTTAATATAAAAACAGAATATAAATGATAGCTAAAAAAATTATACATTTGCGTAAAGGTTGGTGACCGCCCAAAAAAAGGTTGATAAATCCTTGTCAGTTTTTCACCCGTATTAAAGAAAAGGAATTTAATTATCTAATGTACATTTTTTATTTTTTATTTTTAAAAAAGAGAAGTGTGAAAAATATTGCGTCTAATTAGGCATCTGATGAAGGAAAGTCTTTATATTATCTTCTTGTTTAATGTATGATTTATTATTATGTAATTGCAGTGCTACACAATCTGAAAGTGATTTATTACCCAAAACTAGATGTTTAATAAGTAATTAATTCAACAGAGAGCGACTGCACAACTACTCATGGATACAAATCCAATTAATTAAAATTCATAGGAATATTTTTTGTCTTCTCCGATATAGAGGGAACCATTTTCTTGGAGACAATACAAAGGAGAATGATAAACAAATCTGCTAATTAATTAGGATTATGTTCTATTTCTTCATTTATTGCTTTGTTTTGGTTAAAAGGCAATCACTTGGCTTCTAAACTGTTTCACCATAAGGATAACGAAACGAAGAAAAATGAGTCGTTGAGATTGGTCACTCCGGGTCGTTTGGTAGGTGGGATGGGATTAACTTTATCTCATGTTTAGCTAATTTCATGATTATTTTATCGCACATTCTACATGAAATAGTAAGCAAATGGCGGGATAAAATAAACCCCGGATTAGCTAATACCTCAAACCAAAACATGAGATATAGTTAATTTCCAGCTGTAAAGTTGTCTTGTCTAATGCAGTCAAACATATCAAAAGTGTAAATGGAGGAGAAAGGCGAGCTTGTTTTCACTCAAGAACAGTCATCCTAACTCAAAAATTACATTATTAGGGTTTATGATCTAAAAAATTTACACCTATTGTTATTCTGCATGGAACTGGTTAATCTTTATGGTGAAGAGGGGGGAAAAAATACTACAAAACTATGGAAAAATTATTAGAAAACCGAAAAATTGAAAAACATATTGTACAAATGATTTCCTATTCCTCTACTCAATTTATTTCCTGCCATCTATAAGGAAGTCTCCATCTTTTATGCCAATAAACAGACACTCTGGACCATAAGGGGAAGCCAAAATTGTACTGAAGAGGCTGGTCTACTGGCCCTGACACTCTTAAAGGTAACCACACATACCTTGAATCCTTCAAGTCAGCTGGATTCCACCTATCTGCCATAAAAATAAAGGAACCATGTAGCTCAGGCAAAGGAAGCACAAATGTGCTCTGAGCAAAGAAAGTTGTTTCTCTAAAAACTTTGTTCCCACCGATGCAAGGATTTCCAATGGTCTCCCATGGCCCCATAATTGATTCAGCTGCATGAGCCAGAGCCTCGTTCGGAGCCCAACCAGTGCAACCTGATGTGATCATGTAATAGGTTCCTTCATGCTTGAACAAAGCAGGGGCTTCCCTGTGTTGTCCAACAAGAATCCTTCTCATGGATTGGGTCACGTCCATGTACTCTTCGTTAAGTGGACCAATATGAAGCTCACTGTTGTCCTCTGAGGAGTAGACGAGGTATGCTACACCATCATCATCTTTGAAGAGTGTCATGTCCCTGCTTTCATATCCGTGTGGCCGTTTACTGTACAGATAATTAAACGGACCAGTGGGGAGGTCGCTAATGGCTACACCAGTAGAAGCTTTCGTGTAGTTTGTATCATCAATATGCATCCACATTACATATTTACCTGTCTTCTCATTGTAAATTACTTTTGGCCTCTCCAGTACATTTAATTTGTACAAATCATGTGTCTCGTTACGTTCTTCTGCTGCCAAAACAATTCCTTCATTTTTCCACGTCCACAAATCTTTGGATGAATAGCAACCAACACCGATAACATCAACCTGAAAGAACGAACAGAATAGGGATGAAAAGCCGAAAAATTAAAGCTAAAATTAATACCAGATGAAGAATAAATTTCACCCCTTAGCCAAAAAAGCAAAACCAATCTAGATAATGGACAAGTAATCATTAATCTAGGAACAAAGGGAACATCTAAATAACCTAAACATAAATATAAAGAACATCTCATTTATCGCTACGCATATGATACAGTGCCAATGTTTGACTCAAGCCTGATATCTGAAAGATCACCCCATTAGGTCACTCATCTAAGACGGTTGACACCAAAATGTCCCTTTAAGAGGCACTCATGCTCAAATGATTTCCAAATGCTTCTCAAGTGTCGAGTCTTACAAAAATGCTTAAGATTGCTTATTTGGTAATTGACCTCTGATTGGTTGGTTAAGCCACTGTGGGGTAGGGAATGGGAGGAACTGCCCAATGAAAATAATTCAGTTACACTATAGCAGAAGGTGAGGAGGATAAAATGGTAGGGAAGGGGCTAGGAACCAACACATTTCCATTGAGATCTTTTTCTTGTATTCTTTTTTCGATACAGAATACTGGAAGATATTTACAGCGAAAAAAAAAGAGCATTGTCATGTAATGTGTTCAACATGGCCTCTACAGAACATTTTCAGTGAGATCCAATTACCCAAGTCTTCACAAACAAGGGTGGCAATAAGACAGGATGGAAGAGGATATGGACATGTACGGAAGAAAGCGACCTTCTTCACATGGTTATGGTGGATACAATTCTTACTGCAAAACAGACTTAGAAGTTAGAAAGAGGAAATCGATTATTGGTAGTTGGTGTAGTCTGTGTAAGGAGTAACAGGAGGTTGCTGATCATTTAACTTTACAATGTAGAGTAGCCTCACAGCTTTGGTGATAGTGTCCTCCTTATTGGACTTTGATCGGGTACCTTGAAGATGATGTTAGAAACTGAAGTTGAAGGGTAAGGATTGAGAAAACTGAGGACCAGCGGAAAGTAGCTTAGAAAACTTGGCTACCATGCAATTTTTGGACTACATGGAATGAAAGGAATATGAGATTATTCCAGGCGATGAGAGAAGTTCCAGAATTCAAAGAGAACATTTTGGTATCATTTATCTATTGGTAGAAAGAGCTCGGAACCCAAAGGAGGCTTGCAGGTTGGTAAATGAGATACTCATCCAAAAGAGGGAAGGAGGTGTTGATTAAGAGTACACTATGAGCAAACAACAACATATCCATTGTACTTTCACGAGTGGGGTCTTGGGAGGGTAGAATATACACAAATCTTATCCCTACCTTTGTGGGGTAGAGAAGTTGTTTCTGATGGCTCAAAAGAAGTGTAATGAAAGCAGCATTGGAAGGAAAATAACGACAAAAAAATAGCAAGATAGACAGAGCAAATGAAGAAATAGGTGGTAATAGAAATTGAAGAATAAGATACACAATACTAAATAATACTACTAAAGAAGGAGAACATGAGAAGAGGAGACTAGCCCCCTTCCTCTTCCACATAAAGTACTATAACACTTATCTACCTGCTATCCTTCTATCCTAATCCTTGACCTTCATACCTTCATATCTAGGGTTATGTCCTCACTAAGCTGAAGATGTGTCATGTTCTGTCTAATCACCTCCCCCTAGTTCTTTTTCGGCCTATCTCTACCTCTCCTAAAACCTGTTATAGCCAACCTCTGACACACTTACTGGTGCATCCATGCATCTCCTCTTCACATGCCCGAATCATCTTAGTCTTGCTTTTGTCATCTTGTCCACAACGGAGCCACTCCCACCTTATCCTGTATAACTTCGTTCCTAATCTTATCTCTCCTAGAATGTCCACATATCCATCCGAGCATCCTCATCTCTGCTGCCTTTATCTTCTAAAGGTGTGTGTTCTTAACTTTGCCCCGTACAACAATATAGGTCTAACCACAACTCTATAGAACTTACCTTTAAGCCTTCGTGACACATTTTTATCACACAATATTCCGGACACGTGCCTCCATTTCTCCCACCCTGCTCCAATACCAGTTCACATGTATATACACTTTGAAAGAAGAGAGGAGGGGCACAGAATTCCCTATGTTACAAGACACAGAACAACAATTTAAATAAAGAGAAAACAATAGCATACAGGTTATTCACTTATAAAAATGTATGAAATCCAGGACTTACTCGTGCTGCTCCATTTTTGTGAGCATGATATGTTGGCCCATCTTTATACTCTCCATACCAATAATACATTTTTGTCCTCTGATCATGTAGAATACCTCCCCCATGAGCTTGTATGGGGTTTCCCTCAGTATCCAACCACATTCTCCCAGGGTAATAGTAATAGGTATCATTTGATTTCCTACGAGGGTCTATTGCAGTTCTTTGACCAGGAAAAAAGACATGCCTTAGCTGCGAAGACTCATCAAGAAATTCTTCAATCAAGGTGGTTGGCCGCTTAGGCTTCCGTTTGGCAGCACGTGCGGATCGCTTCCTTGGTGGTGGCATCTGTATATTATCCTCCTCAACCTCCTCAAGCTCACGAAAGTGTTGGTGCTGGTTAATACGTAAGTGTGCACCCCCATGCGGTGCATTCTTTTCGAAAATAAAGCAATATAGATTAAGCAAAAGAAGGCAACCGACTAGGCTCCATAAGAGAACTGAAAATGAGCATCTGCATCCTGGATAGCAACGTATAGTGGTTGGATTCCTGGATTTGTTCTTGAACCTCATTTTGTTCCTTTTTTATCTTGAATGTAATGCTGCAGTAAAGAAAATCAAACCAATGGAGACTCAGAACTATAGTCAGTATATGTGGGGCATACTAGAGACAATATGTACTTGTGTTTGAATGTACCCACACATATCTCTCAGTAAAGGTGAATATTTTGTAAATAAATGAAACTGTGCAACTTGTATTAACAGGCAGAGAAAATGACTAAAATCAAGTTTTCTGAAGTTTATAACTCCATTAGAGTTGACTGCCGACAATATCATACATGCACAATCAATCACTCTAGCAGATTTCTTGAGCACCAACAAAAGATCCAAACAAATGAAACATGTTTATCATTGAGCATACACAACTTGTTAATCGCTAATAACAAAAAAATTGATTAGATTGTCAGAATTCAATTTTACATTGACTATAGGTTGAAAGGATAAGGCATGGTCCAAGTTTTAATGAAAACATAAGCCTTAATCCAAATTACATATAAGTGAGTTGAGATCCATTTCACATATAAGTTTGTGATGGGTAGGCCAGGCCCTCTATAAAATAGAGGCCAACTCCCCTACTAAAGTTATTGAGATATAAACTGCACATACAATGTTTGGAAGGTTTTAAGGTTTGCATCTTCTTCTTTTTTGTTTTTGTGAGAGTGGAGATTAGTCTCAGCTTAAAACTCCAACCTCAATCACTGCTGCTACAATGTATTTGAACAGTATGTGTTTTTCAATATCAACCCAAAGATTGCAACTTTATCACAAGAAAAACATTAAAATATCTACACAGATTGTATGTTACGATGCACTTGCAGTCCTCTATGATCTTGACTATCAATTGACATAAAAGCAAAAGTTTCAGCATTGATCAGCTCAAGATCCACAAATTGTGAACCTTGATCAGCAAAAAGCCCACAAAGTCTTGACAAAATATGTAAGGCAGTTGAGAGAAATTATTTAATTCTCATAAAGGAAGAAGAAAAAGGGGAAGTATATGAGTCAAATTGTGGGTGCAAACAAGCTTACCTGAAAACAAGCTAGCTGAAGATTGAACGAAATCTCTCGACATATGTTTCAATCGAAGCTGCTCTGTCAGTTGAGCTAATCATCAAGTTGATCAGCTGTTGAAAAGTTAATTTGGGTATTTAATTTCTGCAATATCTTGCCCCAACATACCCAGATTGAAGGGGAAGATAAGGGTTAATGAGTAGCAAAGGGAAAGAAGGTTGTGGAATAAGCTGTTAATTGGATCTTGGAATGTTAATAATGATGATAACTTGAGACCAAAGATCCTCCCTTGGCCCCCCTAAATTCCACCTATCTATGCTTACTTCTCCGATCTCCCCCTCTCTCTCTCTCCACACCACTTCCCCACTTTCTTTAGTGTTGCAATGAACAAATTCTTTTAGTATTTTAATGTTTGCAACAAATTTTAAATTGATAGAAAATAAATTATACTAATATTTATGATTTGAATTTGATCCTTACGAATATTTTGAATTTGTGAAATAATTTAAAGGTCTCTTTAAGGGAATATAATATCAGACATAAGTTAAGTATTAGAATTAGAATAGTCTCCAAAAATTCTAACAGAAATCAAATAATACATCTAGTAAAATTGAACACGTCTTCACACAAAATTTCAATATCTACCCTTAACTAAACCGGTACTTAGCTGTCTGGTGGGGATTAACTAGTCAATTACTGTTCCATTCTTGTTTATGATTAAGTATACTTATATCGCAACAGCCAACGCTTGTCAAAGTACAAGATGAAACAAATTATATTTAATGTGAATTTGAATATAAAATATTTAATTTTTAAAAATAAAATTTAATATTATATGTGACAATAATTAATAATTTAAAATATTCTATTTAAAAATATATATATTTTTGAAGTCCAAATAGGAGGGATAGTGGACTTATTAAAGACATGCTTGTTGGCCGTTTGAGATGATCAACGTTGAGTAGATAGCCAACGGAAAACTGATGACTGATGGCCAAAATATTTAAGACTCCATTCAATTCATTAATGTTTTCATGAGATCTTTATCAACCTTCACTTTCATTACTCCATCATTTTTATTTTTATTTTGTTCTAATTGGACATATTAATAATAAATAATAAATTATTTATCAATTTTTTAAGCTGAACAAATAAAAAATTGAGCATTGTAAGACGGAGCTTAATTTTGTGTTGACAAATATTGGTATCACCACTCACCAGCAGGCAACAGTCAATGAATAGGTGTCATTACCTAATGTGGTTATTTGTGGTCCTTTAATTTCAAGGAACGTATTATATTACTGCTACATTATGCGTAAACTTTAATCATTTTTCAATTATTTCTGCTCAAATGCCTGCTTTAGCATGTAAGAAAATGGTAGCCAACCAATATTAGGTGTCCGGCTTTCCGCAGTCAACGAGGTTGCTGGTTATACATATTTCGTTAGTAAACTATATGCACAATGGAGGTATATTAAAATTCTTATATAAATAATAAATAGTTAATATGTTTATGTTAAAATACATATAATCGTGTTACTAACACATTTTGAAGCGTGAGTGTACCTTCAAGCGAATCCACAAATTAGACACAAGCTAATCCACAAGTTAGATAATAGTTAGACCTTCAAGCTAATCCACAAATCACAAATTAGATAACATATATGCAGTCTTCAATCGTGATACTTGACAAATATTGTAGAGAAAGTTTTCTTTCTAGGTCAGAAGAAACCCTACTTATAGAAGAACAAAAATACACGTTACTTTCAAAAACCCGTAAGTCACGTTCTTTTTCTCTCTTTTTTTTCATAGAATTAGGATTCTGAGTTCTAGTTAAATATGAGCACAGTAAGGACCACAAAATTAATTAATGAAACTTCCTATAAATAATTTCAAATAATTAATTTGAATTATTCTTAATTACCAAAATAAATTACAAATCATTCTACTAGAAATTTGTAATTGCACTCTTTCAATTATCTTTTGAAATTCCTCATTAAACACTTATGTAATTCCCATGTTAGGATTACATATATTAATCAATAAATTAAATTACTGACGAAGTTAATTCAATGATTAATTTTCTTTAGAGCAGTGCTTAACTTATTTCATGTTTCGGATTCATAAATCAACTTGACACAACAAAAACTTATAAACTTCTCAAAAAGGCATATTGTAAATCTCTATTTTGAGACATGGATTTCATCAACTAAGTTATTATTTCACCTATTATATATTATTATCATCCAATATACAAAGCATATTGACTCATCTCTGAATCTTACAGTACATTTTAATAAATCAAAATAATAACTAATATATACAAATCATAATAGTTATACCAAGATTAAGAATATAAGTACATTTAACAGTTTAGAAAATATGCTTTTGTGAGTCAGTCTAAAGCAACTATCTCTATTCAGTCTCGTTCAATACATACAAAATACACTAGCACAAGAAGTTGGAACTAAACGGTTCTCATATAAACAAAATATATTATATATAATCTTGTGCTACAATCGTACCGATGGCATGTCCAGTTTCCATCTTAGATTGTGAATAAAAAACTTTATATTTATAAGAACCGTTGATTTAATCCTCTGTGAATAAGCTAAAACTCTATACACTAAATCACCTACTATATAAGTAAACATACACTATAAACGAATATATGATCTATTAAAACTTTTACAGAACTCAATAAATTTATTCTATAATAAATATTATATCTAAATATATGGTTAATAGTATATATCCCAACATATTTGTCATCAATCAGGTGTGTTTTAGGAAATAGTTTTTAACTAATATCCATAGGGGTGGGCGTTCGGTTCTTCGGTTTGATTTTATCAAACTTCGGTTCGATTTTTCGATTTTCGGTTTTAAAAAAGCGTGCACCATATATTAAACCAAACTAATTCGGTTCGGTTCGGTGTTTTTAAATTGTTTTTTTGGTGTGAATGAAAAATAAAATAAGGATAAAGTATAAGATACTTAGAAATTTAAAACTATGTTAAGGAATGATGTGTATTACCGTGGAACACTTATTGTGCCAACTAAAAGACTATATTTTTTTCTTTATCAAGAACATTGTGCCTCTAACAATTTATCATGAAAAACAAGTATGAAGATGGTTCCTTTACATAATGTCCATTGGTAGAAATATGTTTGAGTTTCTCTTGGAAATTAATATTTCAAGTTAACTATTGAATTGTACATTTGGTGTTACTTTGATTTATTCATGAATGATTTAATTGTTGATTGAATTTTTAATTTTTAGTTAAGAGAATGCCCATATATACATATATATATTTTTTAAAAATTAATTTTTAATTTTTAATTTTAAAAAAATAAAAGTTAGGTTTTTCAGTGCACCGAAGTTTTGAGACCCTTACACCGAACATCGAACCGAAGAATCGAACTTCCGAAAAAATAACACCGATACCGAACCGAAAAACCCAAGAACCGAATTAGTTCGGTTCGGTTCGATTTTTCAGTTTTCCGGTATTTATGCCCACCCTTATATCCACCAATTGGGTAAATATTTTTTACACTATCAAAATTATTTTAATCATCTATTATAATAAATAATTTACATTACTCATTTTTTATTAAAATTACTTGTAGATATCTTTTAGTCCGAAATTGTTTGGTAGGATGTATTAGATTTTTGATAATAATCTAATACATGTAGATTCCGAGTGTGATTATGCGAGTTAAGTAATTTTTTTCCAAGTGTTTCCTCATTTCTACCAATAAGGCAACATTGAGAATCCTAATTAGTACTATTTCTCCGTATCTTTTAAAATTCCACTAACATTAACAGACCAATCCAACAGAAAGACCAATTAGAAATAGTGTCACAAATATGCTAATTGAGTAAATTTACAAGGCCAAAACTTAGCCTCTGGTACCCATCAATCACTGTTCATGCCAAATATGTACACACAGTTATTAAGTCGTGTACATGACAAGAACCAATATATCAACTACAAGTTTGGTAAGATATTCTCTATTTCTATTTTCTATAACTTAACCCCCATTTTTTAAGGCGTCTTACGACTTCAGGGGGAATGAGTATACACTGTATACTTCCATCTATAACTACAAAAGAAGAAAAAAAAAATGTGCAAACCATCTACATCTTCTATACATTGCCTGCAGAATTACTGCAATCGGGCAAGTTTTTTGGTATTGTTACAATTTTTTTAGGAGTAATGGAACATGTATCGAAGCCTCTTCCTGTTTCTTGGTGAGCTTTTACTATCAATGTTAGTACTAAAAGTACCATGAGAATGGAGAGTGACAACATAGATGACCATAGTATTCGTGCTGAACGTCTAAATGGCCTGCACTGGTACTGTAAAATGTTGGCGAATGCTTGTTTTACTTTGGAGCACTGACTTAGGCTCAGCAAATCAGGGAATATTTCTATCAGGTCTTGAATAGATTGAGTATAAGCGAATAATATCACAGATGAGGCCTGTGGAATGAATCTTCCTTCACCCGCGCAATTGTCTGAAGAATTTCCTTCATAACATGTGACTCTTGGCAGAACCTACAGGCAAACATAAGAAAAAAAAATCTCCAAATTTTCACTGGACATGAGACATAAAGATCCTTATTCATGTTCAGTAAGTTAAAGCTTGTAACTTACATATTTCAATTCTTCAATTGGAATAGTATCCTTAGGGCAGAGATCAGGTGTGAAGCTGTAATTAGGTGCACCGGAGAAGGGGTCACAAATTGTTCCTACGCTATTTTCCCCGATATCATTTAATCCTAATCCTTGTACCTCTCTCAGCTTAGAATTTAGCTGGAAATCGAAAACACAAAGAAAAAAATAAAAAACTGTCCTAGTAATGCTAAGAGAATATATGTAAGCTCCTATCCTTGTTTCTTGTATATTATAGATAACAGTACCTGAGTAATGAAATTATGAACCGTGGCGCCAATCTGCTCCAACGTTTTGTCAGAAGTTCCAGGATTTGCACAGGGAAGTATAATTTGCAAGCTATTGTTCTGAGGATTCTGTTGAAAGTCCTTCAAAGCTGAGCAGGTGTCATCTGCAAAGCTGCATCAACATTTGCTAAGTTACAGCATATAAAATGAAAAATTAAGCTGAAGTACTGAGAGGAAGAGAAGGATTTGTGCTCACATATGGAAAAAGAAATCAAAGCCAGTCAGCACCCAACTCAGAGTTGTCAAAATCCAGCAGCAGAGGATTATTCTAGTAGTTAATAAAAGCTGTTTCATTAGGCTTTGAGAATATAAAGGTGATTTTGTGTCAAACATAAGTATCAAAATCTTACTTACATTATAAATCCAAGAGGCCAATGCCAAATGAGTAAAACTGAGCCAAAGCAGCATTCCATTAGTCTAACCATGTCATTGATGATCGATTTACACATACGTTAGAAGGAACTCACTATACAGAAAAATCATAAGCAAGACAACAGCTAGCAAAAGTAGAAATCGTGTAATAGCTTATAACTCGCACAAGATTATCACAATTCACAAAATCTCTAGTTTGACACCCAAACATGAAAGTACATTTTAGCTTCCTTTCTAAAAGATAATGATGCATTGTGTGATAGAATCTCACCTAATGCACTAACCAAAAGCACTAAATTGACAGTGACAACGACAATATTTGCAACATACCTGCAACAAAACAGAGCATATTTTCAAAGAAGATAAGAATTTGATAGTGACCATAAGAACTGACACAATGGCATAGGCCAGTGACTTACAGAGTTCGAATTGCTTCACTGCTTGTGTGTTGGGTTTTGTCAATAAACTGTTGAATCGTAACAGATCCTCTTCGAAGCCTATGGGTTGTCACGTTCAACATCTGGTCTGCCTGAAAATTATAAGGGCTTAAAAGAGTTTGCATACTTAGCAAAACCTTTACTACCCTTCTAATGGATTGACATGTATCACCACCAGCATCAAAAATTGTTTGGCGAAGCCTTTCTACTCTATGTTCAAAACCATTGTTTGCAGCCAAAACAACGCAGCTTGCAACTCTTCCAAACAAAACAAAAGGTAGTAGACACATCAGTCAGTCTTCTTCGTATAAAACTTAGCATAAATGAAATATCAAATATGCAGTACTCCATTGCTTT
Organism: Solanum tuberosum; assembly: GCF_000226075.1. Classification (NCBI taxonomy): domain Eukaryota; kingdom Viridiplantae; phylum Streptophyta; class Magnoliopsida; order Solanales; family Solanaceae; genus Solanum; species Solanum tuberosum. Next base: position 402,018 of record NW_006239381.1, on the reverse strand, counting down.
ATTCCTATATATAGGTCACTAATCACCATCAATATAAGATAGGGGACAAACAATCAATGTGTTTGATTTAGAGGCGGAGCCAAAAAAAAATTAGTTTATGAGTTCTGAATAATAATCCTCTTTGAACTCATAGCTTCAAGGTTAGTTGCACCCCTAGTTTAATACTACATAGTTTAACTTATACACACTGACCGACCATTGTTATAAAAAAATAATGCCCAAAGTACTAGAGATTGTACTCGACATGTTTTTTACTTATTTATTGATGAATATGACATGATCGTTTAATGTATTTCCTATAGGAACAGAGCACATAGTCATTTAAAAAGTAGTGGTAGCAAAAAATAAGCAAGCAAAAGCACTTACATGGCAAGAATCGTAAACAGAAAAACCAGCGAGAACATCAAAATATAGGAAGATGGCGAATGCTCAACAATTGAAGTACTTGTGTTGGCATGAAAATACTTAAAAATCATGTAACTCCCAAAACTCAAACCAAATAATAACCAAATCCCAGCAATTGCATATCCATGTATGCCTGTGAAACCCGCAGACTGATAAACAAACAAAGCAAAAAAACAAATAAGCAGTTTCTCTTCAAAACTTTTTTTATCTCATAATAAACAAAAAAAACTTACAGCCCAATAGTGTTTGTCGCCAAGATTATAACTCCCATTATATGACTTAAAATATCTGAGAGGATCAGGTCTTGTTGAAATTTCATCATGATCAATGAACCCAAATACAAGAGATTTCTGGACAATCATATTAGTCGAAATTAATAAAAGAATGAAAGGAAGAAGAACCCCTCCATGTAATTTTGGCATGATGATGATATACTTTGATCTTGAATATTTTTGAGGCAAAACATAAAAAGTAAAAGTGGTATAAAAGAAGAGGAAAATTCATTCCTTGACTTGATCATTAAGGTTAGGATAGCTTGTGGCAAGTAAGAAACTTTTGGTTATTCTTGTGTGTTGGGATTAATAATATTCTTCTAGTAAGTATTAATTGACTCCATTTTTATTTTTCACTAAAAAGGGACTGAAATGTGAACAAGTGAGAAATGAAATGAAAGGAGATTAATTAAGTGTGCGATATTTAAGGGTTTCCTATCGTAAATTGGGGTGTTATTTTGACCGACTAAGCTTTCTTTTTTCCGTTCATCACACGATATTTTATGGATTTATTTTCCATCACAAAAGACACTCATCACCACTTTCTACTTTTTGTTTACTTTTGTTTTCTTCATTTATCTTCTTTATATTATCTTTTTTTAGAAATATATATTAAAATCCATCTTAAATCTATCTCAACAAAGTTATTTGATAATTATATTGACGAAAGATAAGTAAATATCATAATTATTAAATAATGTAATAAGTAGTAATAATTTCACCGTGAATTTTATTGCAACAATAATTTGTATTTCACTTGGTGATTGAAATAAGCTAGTACTATATTTGCGTATTAAGAACGATTGATATATCTCACCATTTTAAAGAAGGAACTAGATTTAATGTAAAAGATTACCCTTCTTTTTTCTTTTTTTAATGCAGACACCCGTTTGTGCAACTTTTTGGGGTTTTTTTTCTTAAAAGATTTAGGAAAATTATTTTGGAGAGGTGTTTGGATGTTTTTTATTGTCCCAACAAAGTTTTTGTGAAGTATTCTAAAAGGTGCTTTGAAGGCATATAAAAAAAATTAAAATGAAAAGTTCTCCCAAACACAAATTAATTATAGGCTTTTCATATGCTTGTAATTTGTTGTAACTTTGCGTGTCAATTTGTAGGATGTTTTGGAAGTTAATCGGTGCAAAGTCAAAAGTTCGTCCATTTTCCAACTTTAAACAATATGGAAGGTTTACCATAGTCCATAGGGTGAATTTTAACAATTACTATTGCGAAAATATGGGCTTTTCTTTGTTTGTCAAGACTCACAGTGGAGATGATACTGGTTTTGGAGCAATTTTTAGAAACAATCATGGAAAATAAACTGTCTAATAATTGGGAGACGAAAAATTGGAAGTGGGAACAAACTGTCTACTTATTGTCAAGCTTATAGTAGAGGAGAAAGATGTACCATCCTTAGGCTTTTATCGAAGATTTTAAATATTTTACTTGAAGCTAGCAAGACCACAATTAAATATATTTAAAGAGAAAGGAAATCAACATGCAGGCTTTCTAGCAAATGAAGGTCACAAATATAAAGAAGATTTACTAATTCAGAAAAATGCGCTTAAGAAAATGAATTTTCTACCCCAAACAAATCTAAGCAATATAGCTTAATTATCAACGTTTTAAAACTATTTATGTAGCTTTTTTTCAATATATCAAAAAAATTATGATACACACTTGACATATTTAACACGTACACACAATAATTGAGAATACCAATATATAGATTTGGACATATATATACTTCCAGTATTAATTTTTTGTTGCGTAACTAATTAATATACTGTGAGAAGTACAAATTAAATATATGACCATCAATTATTTCTAGTTTTCGTGTTTATATGAAACAGTAGGGATGTGGTTACTGATTAATAGCCTTTTTATTGTGAACTTATACAAGTTGATTGAATGTGTGAGTGTGACAGGTTTCTAGACAATACGTGCAGCAATCCCTCACAAGTCACGAAACGCAGCTTTCAAATACTACTAGCAGCTAGTAGAATAGAAGTTCCTAGAAGAATGAAGTGTTTGTTGGACGTGGAGTATTAAATTTGGCAAAAGGATCTCGTAGACCATTATACTATTGAGGAGTATGATAAGAGTATTACAGTTATTTAGTAGTTAGTTAAGTACTACTAGTAGTTAGTTCAGTACTGCTGATTAGTTATCCAGCTGTCAGCGTCTTATTGGTTCATTAGCTGTCAGTTAGTTACCATCAATGTAATTGTATATATACATGTTAGCACTGAATGTTTCAGTAACAATAATCATTCAGTTTGTAGAGATGAATAAGAGCAACAATTCATTCATGTAATCTTCTTCTTCTATTCTCCCAAAATAGTTAGGTTTCATTCAATCGACAAATTAATATATACTTGTATGAGTTTGTATTATAATCCTTCTATTTATCCCTTTGTTAATCAAACCCTGAACCCATCGAAACACAACATTTAAACACGTTATTTTTTGGGGCTATTACAATTTACAAATATAGATTGATTTACTTATCTTTCGCAAAAGTGTCATATGCCCCCACCCACCCCTATATTATTTTTTGGGGCTACTGATGGTTTTGGATTTTAAGGTAACAGAAAAACCAGTCATGATCCACGCGTCAAACTACGTGTCCAACTAATCAATTTGCAATTAATATGCATACTTATAAGTAATTTAGAGTCTGTTTGACATTGCTGTTAGAAATTTTTTATTTTTAGAAGTATTTTTTTTAAATGACTTCTTAGAAAAGTGCTTTTGAAAATAATAATTCGTGTTTAACTAATTCATTTGAAAAGTGTTTTTCATAAGCAAATTGTGTTTGACTAATCTTTTTTAAAAAGTGCTTTTAAGAGTCAAATTACAATTATTTTTTAAAATTAAAATTACATGTTTAAATTTTCAATCAATATTATATCTTTTTTGGGAGGCTAAAAATCTTTAATTGTTATTTTTTTTCTTCTTTTTTCTAATCTTGAAAAAATATTGTTGTTACCTTTTTTCTAATTCTACAAAATAATACGTAAAATAATATATAATATATAAAATAATAATATATAAACGTAAAATAAAAAAGAAAATTTATTATATAAAATTCTTAAATGAAATTTAACCAAACTTATGAAATATGCTAATTAATTAATAAGAAATATTGGTAAATATGTAATTATGTATATATGAAAAGGATAGTTTAGTCTTGAGAAAAATAATTTTTTGTTTCAGAAATTTTTAGCATCTTCTAACAGCAGAAAAACTGTTTCTGCTTCCATTTAAAAACACTTTTACTGATTTATCAAACACTTAATTTTTCAATAAAAATATTTTTTTTCAAAATAAGTGCTCTTCTGGCCTCCCAACAGCAATGTCAAACAGGCTCTTAGTCAAATGAAATTAATATGAAATTTTTTATGGTTCAGTTACAAAAAATATTCCGTCATTAATTTCTTATTTTCTAAAAGATCGATTGAGAGAAATATTTCTTTGATATTTACGCCAAATCAACTCAACTTACCGTAGTTTAATAATAGGGAAAATATATAAGTACCCCCCTAACCTATGCCCAAAATTCCTGAGACACACCTAACCTTTAGTAAGGTTCTATTACCCTCCAAATTTATTTTATATATAATTTTCTATCCCTTTTCGTCCTACGTGGCACTATATTGTGGGCCCAACGCGTGTTGACAATTTTTTCAAGGATAGTGCCACGTAGGACGAAAAAGGATAGAAAATTATATATAAAATAAGTTGGGGGTAATAGGACCTTAGTAAATGTTAGGTGTGTCTCAGAGATTTTGGACATAGGCTGGGGGTACTTATGCATTTTCCCTTAATAATATGATTATGTGAAAACATAAATTAATTAGCCATAGCTAAGTAATTGAAATCTATATGTGGATTTAACTGACAAGAGAACAATAAGCATTACAGCGTACAGGAAGCAAAGCAAACTATAGTGTGCCTTATAATATTCGCCGGATCTCTCGGATAAGAAAGATAAGAAGAGATTAGGGTGGTTCATGGTTATGGTTAAAAAATTTAATTAAATCGTAATTTAAATCAAATCGATTAAAAAAATCAATAGTTGGTTTGATTTGGTTAGGTTTGATTTACATTTTGAAAAACGATACTATTTGATTTGGTTTTGGTTTTACTAACAAATAACTGCAAAAATAACCAAATCGAACCGAGAAATTAGATATATAAATTTCATAATTATTTATATATATTATTCATAAATAAAATATAAATATTTTGTTAAATTTTAAGTAACTTA
>NW_006239381.1:329035-396894 GCF_000226075.1 Solanum tuberosum | reverse complement strand
AAGTCCATCAAAATTCATTACTTTAGTCTTTACCTATCATACCTTTCATAAGATAGTTACTCGTTCTCTTAATTGAATCACTTTGTTCGTGTAATGATAACTTTAGTATTGTTTAATTGCTTAATTGAACCAACAATAGCTTTTCAGTGGATTATTCATGTACTAGGTGTTTGTGTCTATCAAGATACTTATGTCCTAAAAAAATTTATTACTTTCAAACTGAAAAAATCAGAAAAACTGAACCAAACCGACGGTTATTTTTTTCGTTTGGTTTGGTTTTAGAAATTAAAAAAACCGACTAGATTGATTTAGTTTTGATTTTAACCAATAACCGATCCAATTCGAACAACAAACACCCCTAGAAGAGATGGTAGAATAGGTAATCCTACCCAAATTTTCGGTCATTTAGGACCTTTGCCATGTAATTTAGATTTCAAATTTAAAATTTTCGTTTGAAATTTATGTTTATCTATGATATATTAGTTTAGTAGAATTTAAATTTCAAATTTATGATTTTAAATTTGATCCATAAACTTATATATTGTAAAAGATATCATATTTTAAAAGTTTGCAAAACAAAAAAAAAACCTTATGCTCGACTTGCAAAAATCATTTGTATCATATGGAATGATTATATTAAAGGATAATCAACTATTTGATGATATTTTTTTGGACTACTATTATAATAATTAGTTATGTGTTATAGTAACTAAATATATCCGGAAGTGTAATGTATCTAGAAGTATAGTGATGTACCCGAATTTTATAAATTTTAAGGGATTTTGTAATTTGGAAAAGAGTAGAAAAATAATGTAATTAGTTTTCAATAAAATTTATGTAAGTTATACTAATTTATAAGACATTTTAGGATATTCTAATATCTTATTTATGAACAGGATTTTTCTCACTTGGTAAGATGGATTCGGCTCCTCTCTATTTCTCTTCTCTCCATTTTTCTCAAATTTTTACTTGGATTAATAACACATGTCATAAGTTAAATTAAATGGCCAAGATTAAATTATCCAAAATAAATCTCCAACTATGATTTAAATGATAAATACATTATATATTTAGTTTTAAAAATTATTGTAATCTCGTAATCTTAACAACATAGTATGATTTTGTCCATAAATAGAGAGAAAAGTGGTGAGAAAAATGTAATAGAGAGATTAAGTTTAAAAATAAATAAACAGAACTTTGCTGTAAAAGAAACAAAAAATAAGAAAGAAGGAAAGAAACAAAGTTCAGTCTCTTTAACTTTTTTCTTTCTCTTTATACCGAATAAGAACAATGGCGAAACAAGACTATAGTGTGAGATTTTGTAGCTTTATTTCCATGCAATTGAATGGTGTATATCACAGAAAATTTTAGAAACAAACCCTAGTGAAATGTCATGGGAGGAAACTCTCATTTGTTAAAAACTTACATTTTGCAGGAAATAGGATAAAAGAGGTGAAAAAAATGAAAGCTCCATATTCTATCAATGAGGTGAAAAAAATATAATAAAAAGATTTAAGTTTTTAGCAAATGAAAGCTTTCTTCGTTTAAATGCTTACGAGATTACAATAATTTTTAAAATTAGACATATAATGTATTTATCATCTAAATCATGGTTAGAGATTTATTTGAAAAATTAAATTTTAGGTTCATAAATAGCTAAGAGTTGAAACATAAATAGCCTCCTTAGCTACAGTTTGCCTATTTACGTAACGTAACTATAGTTCCAATAGCTATTGTATATATTGTTTAAAATTTATTTATTTTATACAAATTGGACTCTTAACTTAATTAATGTGGCAAAAATTTAGGTTATAAAAAAGGAAAGCAATCCCACAAATCATGAATATTGTATTTATTTAGAATTTCTTACCGAATATAACTTCTACCAAACAAAGATAGATAAATTTAACTTTCTAAATAAATATGTCGAAAAATGACTTTACACACACACGTGTATATACACACACACACATAAATAAGTTAATGTATACAAATGCTGAAATTATACAAATAAATAGTTGAAATGTATACTTGTTGATAATATACAAATACAAAAAAGTAATTGTATATAATTGTTGAAAATATACAAATAAGGTCTAAAATAGTAAGAATGCCGCAGGAAACATTGTTACGCTAAAGTAATAGAATCATATACAATATAATGTGAAATGTATTGATAGAAATACAAACACAAAAAATATACAAAACAAATTATATAAATACCTCGATAGTGCTAAAATTATACAAATAATAGTTGGAACGTATATACACTTGCTAATAATATACAAATACAAAAGAAATAATTGTATATAATTGTTGAAAATATACAAATAAGGTCTGAAAAGTATTAAGAAAGCTTCAATAAACATTAATACGCTAAATTCATACAACTGTATACAACATAATGTGAAATGTATTGATAAAAAATACAATTCACAAAAAAAATAAAAAAAATTATACAAAATATCTTAATTTCTTCACCATGATCTTGGTTCATTGACCCAAATTCATCATCTTCTTCTGCATATGTTTTTTACCAAGGTACATTAAGTATTGGGATTTGGAGGACACGATTCGCCAAATATGGTGTTATTGTTGTTCGTCGGAGATCTAGTCTCCATAACGAAGGTTAATTCCAATTTTTCAAATTTTGAAATTTATTTGGTTGAGAGATTTGTGGGGATTGAGAGATTTATGGTGGTTGAGAAAATTAAGGATATAATTATGTGGGAGTGGAAGTGATAGGTTGTGTGTGAGTTTGTATGAAAGGAGAAATTGGATTCTCACGTTCTATACAAAAAAGGGAAAATTGTATGAAATAGTAAATTATTAATTCAAATTAAATGTTATAGTCATAGTTTATTTTATTTGTAATTCGCAGCAAACATCCCCTTTTTTTGCCATCTGATTCGCTATACAAGTAGCCATTTTCGATATACAATCAACCATTTTATACATTTCGGTATAAAATGTGTTTGTGTTTGTATAAAACGAGAGAAAAGTGTATATACAAATACAAATACATATATTTTTGTCCTATACACTTATAATTAGAGAAAATAGCCAAAAGTCTCTCTAAACTATTACTCAATTCTCAACTACACACTTATTCATCACGAAAGTCCTATTACCCCCTTCAACAATTTTAAAAGTGAAATTATTTGCTCCCTAAATGCTGAAATGACAAAGAAAGTGTAGTTCACTCTCTTTGAGAGAGTGAGAGGTAAAAACAATAATTAAAACTTTAATTTTAAAATTATATTTTTATTTATATTGGTTTTCTGTTTTCTTTCCGTTTTTGTTTTAAAAAATTTTAAGTTTCCTTTTAGTTTTTGTTTTATTTTTTCTTTTTACCCTTTTTCTCCTTCTGTTTTCTCTTCACTAGAGCAACACTGGCGGCAACTCAGCTCCACCACCAAGCCACCGTCCTCGTCAGCTTCCCACCGTTAATCTGATTTTCATCCTCAAATCACAAATTTTTCACATTAGATCAATTTCTCATTAGTGTGAAAAATTGACAATAGCTTAAAATCAAAATTAAAATTGAAAGTCAAGGATCAAATTTTAGTGTCATTAATGGAGAAATTTAGGAACTCTTGAGTGAAATTTATAAGTTTTCTTAGTTATATTATTATGACCCAACCACCATACATAATTATCGCGCCGTCAATCTCTATCTACCTCCATTGTGAACCGCCACGTTCATTTTTAAAGTTGCTAAACTCTCAATAATTTCAACCAAAATTCAAAACTCCCTTTGAAAAATCAAATTTTGAAGTCTCCAAATATTGAACACTATCACTCTTTTTTGTGTTCATTACTAGTTTTTCATGCAACCCATTCATTGCATATCTTACCAAACAACATCAAAGGGTAAATCTTTTTACCATTAATTGACCCTTTTTAAATTCTTTTATTTTTTAAAACAAGAATCACGATGAATTTTCAGTTGATGTTAAGAAGGTTTATGAAGAAAATTTCACTCAATGGTTTCTAAATTTAAGTTTACTTTGCTAGTTTGAAAAATCATTTGGTCAAAGTAAAGAAAAAAAGAGCAAGAAAGGAAAGAGATGAGAAAGAGAAGAAGGATAATATAAAAGAAAAAGTAGAATAAAGGAAAAAATATTATTTTTTTAATTTTTAAAAATGTAAATTACGTGGCAAGCACAGTTTTCTTTTTTGTTTCGAGATTGGCTTGCTGCCACTTACTTTTTGATACAAATCTGGGTGTGAGTTTTTAAGAGGGTATATATTATACTTTTAAAAATGTTCAGGTGGGTAATAGGACCCCTGTGAAGTATAAGTGTGTAGTTGAGAATTCGACAATAGATTAGGGGGGCTTTTGGCTATTTTCTCCTTATAATTATACAAATACGGATCTTATCATACAAATTATAATGTATAAATGAATTTATATAAAACTAAACATTTTTTATAAAACTGAATGTACCCACTATCCTTTCCCAAAAAAAGGGGTAGCGAATTATACAAATCAAAAGCTCCATAGCCAACAAAAAAATTGTTATGGAGCGCAATTATGCAAACTATAACTATAACATACAAATATGATTTTTATGTTTACTATATGTGAAAGTTTTCTACAAAAAACGGTGGGACTCACCATAGCTATTTTCTTAAACAATAACCCTTTATATAATTAATTAAAACTATAGTCATGTAGCATAATTAAGTATTAAATGTTAGCTTAGTTATATATTTTCTCTTTAATTTAACCTATGTCATGTCTCACTAATCCAAGTAGAAACTTGGGAAAATGGAGAGAAGATAACTGGTGAGGAGCCAAATTCAAGATGTAATATTGTATGATGTTGAGAAAGTTTTGATAGTTTTTGCAAATTGTGATATTTTCATATTTATGAGGAGAAAATGGTCAAATGTCCCCCTAACCTATACTCGAATTTCCAACTACACACTTGAATTTCACGGGGGTCCTATCACCCCCTAAACTGTTAAAAATTGAAATAATTACACCCCTAAAAAGTCACAACCACATTTATGTTGATAAGTGAAATGCACGCGTTTGACAGGTGTAAATTTTATTAAAAACTTTTTTTTAATTTTTGCCTTATTGATTCATCATTAAAAAACCTTGTTGAAGGTTTAAAGGTCAAAATTTAAAGATCTGTGTCTTTTGATCTTCTTATTTGAATTTTGTTGATTATAATGTTGATTATTAGTTGTTTGAAGCTGAAAACACTGTTTAAATGATTTCATAGCTGCAATTTTTAGTTCTAAGAACGCCGGATTTCCATGGAAATGGGTAAGCTTCAATATGATTTTTTTGAATCTATATTCTTGAATTGGAAGCAAGTGATTTCGTTGATGGTTTGAAGAATTTTGTGTGGCTGAAAATTGAAGTTCAAGGTTGAAACCGTAAAAGCACAAATTAAACCACCATTAAAGTTAGTTCAAAAGCTTGAGTTCTTATTTCGACTTGCCACAAACGATCTCCGTTTTAAGTGGGTAATATACCAAAAGAATCGAAACGGTGAGAAAAGTTTATATCTAGAATTTGGAGTGATTTGAAGAAAAGTTGAGGTGATTTGGCATCAATTTTTTTATAGAAATTGTTCTAAAGAAGATGAAGAACTGGTTGCATTTTTAGATTTGTAAGGAAATTATCAATTGTTAAATAAGTTGAAGAATATTATTTGAAGCTAAAATTAGTAATGGCAAGATGATGAGTGACGATGAGATTTGGTGGCTGCCATTGATGATCTACTTCTAGTAGGTATGAAGAAGAAAACAAATTAGAACTAGAAACAAATACAAGATAAAGGGAGAAAAAAAAAATACAAAAATTTATGAAAAAATATTAAAAGTAAAGTTTTAATTTTTTTTTAATTGTTCACTCTCTCAAGGAGAGTGCAATACACTCACTTGCCATGTAGGCATTTAGGGTGATGATAATTTTAGTTTTAAACAGTTTAGGGGGATGATAGGACTCCCGTAAAGAATAAGTGTGTAGTTGAGAATCCGGTCATAGCTTAAGGGGGGCATTTGACCATTTTATGAGAAAAAGTACAACTTTAAAAATTCTAAATTACATATATTCAAAAGAAAAATAGCACAACTTTATTTTGATGTAAGTTGATTACTTGTTTGACAATATTTTCTATAAAATTTAAAAGTACTCTTTTCGTCCATATTTACTTGTCATATTTGAACTTGACATACTCATTAAGAAAATAAAAATTGACTCGTTATTTTACCATACTATAAACTATGTTATTAATTGATATTTAATATTAGGTTTTGAAAAATAATATGGAAAATTAGTAATTAATGCTAAAAATAAAATCTGAAAAAATAATGCTCCCTCCATTCATTTACTTGTCACTCTTTGACTTGACACATCTATTAAAAAAACAATCTTATTGATATAGGTATTTTACCAAACTATCCTATTTAATGATCTAAAATATTAGGTCTTGAAAAATGATTTGAAAAATAAGTATTTAATGGTGAGAATAAGACCTAAAAATGAATAATTGTATATTCTTGAGATGTCATACATGACAAGTAAAAATAAAAATAAACGGAATAATATCTTTAATATATTAAAAGTAAAATTTTCTTTTTAGAATCGTGAATAAGAGCCTGTTTGGCATTGCTACTAAAAGTTGTTTATTTTTAGAAGCGTTTTAAAAAAAAATAGTTTTTTAGAAAAGTGCTTTTAAAATAAAATAAAATTATGTTTGACAAATTCATTTAAAAAGTGTTTTTGATATGCAATTTGTGTTTGACTATTTTTTTAAAACGGTAAAGGGTCAAATATACCCTTATACTATTGGAAATAGTTTAAATATGCCCTTCGTTATACTTTCAGGCTAAATATACCCCTCCTGTTATACTATTGGGCTAAATATACCCCTCGCATCATATTTTGATATTGATTTACCCTTATATCTAACTAGGGACACAACAACGACTAAGATTAAAAGAATTCATTCAATTTAAAATAGACCCAATTATGATATAACCCGCCCCGCCCCCGCCCCGCTCCAATAACATAACCCGATCTAATCAATTATATTGACCTATCCAATTCAGTCTTCAACACAAAGAAAACCTAGTGCATGATTGAAGTTCTCTCTGTGGTATACTGTTGTTAACACATCCTTCTTTCCCAGTTTGTCTCATTTATTAAGCTCTAAAATCTCATTTCCTAATGATGATAGAAAACGAAATACTGCAAACCAAAAGCTTGGTTAACTTCATTAATAAGATAGCTGCCAACTAATGTGTTCCTTACTGAATCTTATATTAACTCGTGAATCAAATTTGCAATGAAAAGTGGTTTCTCTCTTGTCTATGGTAAGCGAAACCAGGCATATTGATTGGAACGGAGAGGCATCCATCCACAAAATCTACCACCTCATTCACGTCTGATTCACTTGACACTCCTAACAATCGATTAACCATCAAATTAATGGCTAGCTAAAAATCACTTTAATGTTTTGCAATTTCCCATTAAACAAAGAAGTTTTCTTCAATGTTCTGTTATTCTTTTTAAAGATTGAATTGGGTGGTCAATATAATTAATTAGATTGGGTTATGTTATTAGGGCGGGTGGGTTGCATCACAATTTGGTCTATTTAAAATTGAATGAATTCTTTTAATCTTAGTCGTTCACGTGTCCCTCAGTTAGATATAAGCATAAATTAGTACCAAAGTATGATATGAGGGGTATATTTAGCCCGAAAATATAACGAAAGAGGTATATTTAGCCCGAAAATATAACGAAGGGTATATTTAAATTATTTCCAATAATACAGTGATATATTTGACCCTTTTCCCTTTTTTAAAAGAAAGAGCTTTTGATAGTCAAATTGCGAAAAAGGACAAGCATCAATGTGTTTTTGATATTAAGATTATTTTATAGAGAGAAACTATTTTAAACACCTAATACAAAAACTTTAATTACATTTTTAATTTAATTAATTAAAATGTGCATATTCAAATTTCAATCAATATTATACATAGATAAATATTGTTGAAATATATTGAATAGAAGAATCTTTTTGTTATTTGTTACCTATTCTCTTGGATTCAATCTTAGCTATTATCCTTTTTTTTTTGTTAAGTACTCTAAAGTTTAAAAAAAAATCATATTAAAATAAAATAATACATAAATTAAGAAAATAAAATTTTGTTATTTGTTACTTTTTGGGAGGGTCTAAAACTTTAATTGTTAATTTTTCTCTCTTTTTTTAATCATGCTAAAATATTGTTGTTACATTTATTTCTAATTCTGAATGATATATACAATATAAAATATAAATAATAATATAAAACACAAATAAAATAAATTTTACTATATAAAAGTAAAAAATAAAATTCTTGAATGAAAATTAACCAAACTTATGAGATATGTTTATTAATCAATAAGGGATATATTGATAAATATGTATATACAAAAATGATTTTTTAGTCTTAAAAATAATAATTTCCTGCTTCTATTTTTTTTATAAAGCAATTTTAAAAATTTGCTTAACAATTTATTTTTTGCAAAAAAGTGATTTTTTCTAAAATAAAATAAAATACTACTAGCCAAACATGCTCTAAGTAATCGAAAAAATTGGGCATGTTGACCCTAGAGTTTAGGCTGAACATGCGTCCACGAATAAAAGATCCCGTGGGGGCCGCCCGCCGTCCAATAATCATCCATCTAGCACCGCCCCTCCGCCAATGGATTTGAACTTTCACTGTGCGTGTACATCACGCACATCCTCTTCGCGCGTAACACATTATTCCCTTATTGGCTACTTTATGAGATCAGTTTGATTGGTCCACGTACTCATATATATCTGCTCACACCAATGGCTGTTTAGTAAATTCATGTAGTTTCTAGGGCTAAAATTGAGTTGTAGCGCAATAATTTATTCCCATATCTCATATGATTTGGTTTTCACCATTTTGTACGCATATAGGATACACAAATACAGAGGGAAAGGGAAAAAGGTATTTATTGTGTTATGTTTGAGAGGGATCTTTCTTCTTCATACTGATATTCTTATTCAGATCTCTCTCTTTTACGATTCTTCGCATCAGCCATGGGTATCTGGGAAGCTTTTCTCAATTGGCTTCGAAGGTATATCTTTTTTCTTTTCTTTTTTTGTTATTATGAACTTTGCAAAGTATAATTGGTGAAGGCTTGGATAAAAGACGAAAAAAATTATGAAGTTAAATAGGATCCATATAACCTATATGAATTAAATTGAGATTGAGGCATAGTTGATGAATTTTTCTATTATGCATCCTCTTTGTCATAATGTGCCAATTATTGAGGATTTTGTGGCCTGTCAATTGGTTAATTACACACGGAGATGTTGATATGCCGTTGTTGGCTTATGGATTGGTTAATTTGTCATGTGGTGTACGATCTATCTTCATTTTATTTTTTTTCGTTTTTGGGTGGTCTGTTGAACGGTTGATTAATGACTCTGGTTCCTGTGTCTTCTTATTTCTTTTGTTTGAGATTTCTGGAATTTGGAATAAAAAGATGTTATTTTTGCATCTTCTAAGTCTTTGATTGGTTGGGGCAGTACTGCGGGTCTGAATTTTATCATGAAACTTGGGTAATAGTGGTCATCGTAGTCCCACATATCTTACAAATTTCTATTACTGACTTTCATATGGTGGAAAAGAAATTGGAATGGGAAATCAATGGCAGAAAACATTCAGTCTGTTTATCAGATGTGGGCATAACAAGGTTTTGGGTTTTTAGGCTACCAGATGTTGGACTGTCTACAGAAAGACTTCTTTTTTCCAACTCTATCCAGCGTTCCTCTTATCTCGTCCCATTTGGTCACTTCTGAAAGAGTTATGGGGTGGAAGTTTCTGGTCATTCAACCTCTATTGTACTTCACTACTACACTTCCCAACAACACGACAACGGACATTAAAAGATTGTTTCTTTTAGGTAGTGTAAGGAGATTTTCTAGTTTGAAACGACAAAAATCTGTTCTATCTTTCAGTACAACTGAGCATTTTAGGATAAACTTTGTTGATAGTGGGGTTCGAACCCACAACTCTAAAAAAAATGAACTTTTGTTGATAGTGGGGTTCGAACCGACAACTCTAGCGTGGAAGGCATTTCCACAACCCATTCCTTACCATTGAGCCGTCAATCAGTTTGTTAGGGATTCAAAAGTTAATATACATATTACACAAATATATATATATATATATATATATAATTTTCTAATACAAATACAAGATCTACGGGAAAGCTACTCGGTTCATCCAAACCCCCTCTTAGCTCTGCCCCTGTCCACACGCACAGGAAGGATCTGACTAGAAAGTCATCTTGCTGATGTGATAGGCCTCTGGGTATGGCCACATTCGTCTCGACAATAGGATAGGGAAAGAAAATCCATAGACGAGACCAACTGGGGCCGAACCTTTCTATCTTTGTCTTTCTCTTTTTGTTCCCGCCTGCCGAGGACCTATGTTTCAATTCATGTTGTACTGATTGTAAATCTTGTGCTAGCTATAAGAATGGATTTCATGTCTTTCCTTCTAAGGATCCTGTGCCAGCTGAAATGTTGTTTCTTTCCCTTATATGGTCTCTTATTATTTTTCTCTCTTTGTTCATGAGATGGTCTTGATAACTTATTCCTTTTGTCATTGTATCCTTTTGGTTTATTTACTTTCCAGATTTGGCTGGACCATTTCCCTTCTTTAGCTCTTATTGCATTTTCCACCTAAATCCTTGAAATTCTTGTAGCTTTTGACTTTTCTATGTTTCTTGCAAAATGATTTGTGTTCCATCGGAGTCATTGCTGTAGACAGACTCTTTGCCTGGTCAATGATTGACCACCTCTTATCAGAAACATCAAGTCTGTATATGTGGTTGGAACGCCTTTTCATATTTTTGAAAGGACTAGACACTGACTGATGAAAGTGAAACAATTGATGCTTCCCCTTGACCTTCCATCATATAAAACTTTTTCCTGAGGTTCAACTGGGGTGGTTCCAGAAATGACAACCTAAAATAACTTATATTTGACAGATTTTAAGAAGTCACCATCCGTTATTCAGTCTTGTGTCATCACACCATGCTTGAGCACTTTAGATCTTGTAGTTGCTTTTAGTGTAAGGTCTTTCAATGATGGTGTTGCGTCTCATTATTACTTCAAAGTTTGGAACTTGACTGTTGAAACTTATTGTCATCTTCTTTCTGAGGTGGACTTAAAAGTATAAAGCATGTCAGAATTTCAATATTTTAAATGCACTTGTGCTGATCACTATGTTTCCTTTGGCTCTTATTAAATGATTCCTCATGTCAAAACTTGCTTGTTCCAGCCTCTTCTTTAAGCAGGAAATGGAGCTTTCATTGATAGGATTGCAAAATGCGGGAAAAACATCTCTTGTAAATGTTATTGCTGTAAGTAAATTCCTTGTTAACCTTCTAGTGCCAGCTCATCATTATTGTTTCACTTGCTTTGCTTCCATATAACTGATGGAATCTGACACCTTAATGGATTTGTTTCTCTCTTCTTATTCTTAGACTGGTGGATACAGTGAAGACATGATACCAACTGTAAGTTTTCATCCTAAAGGATCCCATACTAGTTTTTACTTTTTGGCCAACTCTGCTAAATACTTTTAAGTGATCTTCTATAATTTTACGGAAATTTTGGTATTCAGGTGGGATTTAACATGCGCAAAGTGACTAAAGGAAATGTCACAATAAAATTGTGGGACCTTGGAGGTCAACCCAGATTCCGCAGTATGTGGGAGAGATACTGTCGTGCTGTTTCTGCTATAGTGTAAGCATCTCCTCTCCAGCTTATATGATTCTATTTGCTTTTACAGATAGATGTAGATGAATCCATTTATACACTCATTTAGAAGATAACACATATTACGAATTGAGATGAATTTTCTCCACGGTTTATTAATGAACAGTTTTATTGAATCTCATGGTTTGCCTGATCAAGCTGTCCTCTCTGGTGCTTGTCAGATTTATATTTTTATGCCTTCGATAGGTGGAATTCCTTGATCTTGATCTTATGTGTATTTAAAGGAATGATGCTAAATTAGTTGCTCCCTTGAGAGTTTTAACAAATTTCAAGGACCTCAACTGTAACTTCATATGCATGAATTCTTATACTATAGCCTTGAGCTAATTTGGTTTCTGGATTCTTTAAATGTCCTTCCCTGCAGTTATGTTGTTGATGCTGCTGATCCTGATAACCTCAGCATATCAAGTAGTGAACTCCATGACCTGCTGAGCAAGCCATCTCTGAGTGGTATTCCATTGCTGGTGCTGGGAAACAAGATTGACAAGCCTGATTCCCTGTCCAAACAGGCTTTGACTGACCAGATGTAAGTGCAGAATATTACGCTAGTGATTGGTGACTTTTTGGCCTTAGTTTACAGTATGGTTGGTTAGTGGAAGGGAGGTAAAAGTTTAATCATTCACTTTTGGTCCAATTCCATAAAACTGGGAAGGAAGGAAAATAAATTTTCTTCTTTCACTTGGTATAAAAAGCTTTTGGAAGGAATGCAAATACCTCTGCATGTCCTTCTCATATCTTTGCCGGCTGCCGCAGAGAAGATTGGATCTTAACCTTATCATCCCTCCTGCTATTCCTCCTATTTCTTAAAACTCTGATCGCATAACATTAATTATATCTATGTGGTCTTATCTTAAAGAACATTATGTTTTTTTGCAGGGGATTGAAATCAATTACTGATAGAGAAGTGTGCTGCTATATGATCTCCTGCAAGAATTCCACCAACATTGACTCAGTCATTGATTGGCTTGTTAAGCACTCGAAATCAAAGAGCTAAAGATGACTAAAACTTTTTTGTAGTGGTGCTGATTTGTATGATAAATTTGCGAGGCTATTGGTTTTTTCTGCTGGTTTCTCCAGAGTTCTCTTGTACTGTAAATTAAATTATTTTGTCTCTTGAGTGAGTCGTTACATGTTTATTTCTTGCCATTTTTCGTCTCAACTCACTCTAATTATGTTTGCAATATAGTGTTTACTGATCTGCTGCACGAGTTTGTGGGAAGGAAACGGATCTTTTAAGTTTTATATTTATTAGAAGATAACCTAAGCTATCATAATATTTCTGTTATATGGAAGCCCCAGTTAATAATGCCAATTTTGTGTATTCTTTGATTGAACACCAAATGATTGTCAATACCTCTTTTAACTTAAAGCCTTTAAAATTTCTATTTTTAAAAAAATAATATTTGTGAGTATTTTATTAAATAAAAATATATGATCTGTTAGTTAGTATTTAATTGTCAGAAAATATTGTTTAAGAAAAACATTTCCACCGAGTGTGAGATAATTACTTCTTTTTTCCAACTATTTATGCTGTCAAGTTCATAACTTCATATTACTTCTCAAATCAACATTTAGACATTTAACACTCAAAAAATTGTTTCAAAGCAATACTATGCTCTGTTCTATTTTGTATGACACTTTTTCAGTCCATTTCAAAAAAAAAAGTTATTTTATTGTAATTTAATATTAAGATGCATATTTTATTTTTATTAAAAAATTTAATAGTCCCACAAATGAATTGTTTTAGGCAATAGTGTTATCACTTATATCATATATAAGGTACAGAGGGGATTATTTTATTAATATTATATTATAAAGCATGGGACCCATGCTATATTTTTCTTCTTGGCCTTTGTTTCTCTTTCTTAATTTTCTCTTTTTTTAGTTTTCTCTAAATCTAATTTAAAACAAATTTAATTACTCCATCCGTGTATATAGTGAAAAATAATTATTTTTTTACTTATTTAATTTAACAGAAAATACTTTTTAAAATTATTATTTTTATCATTAAATAATTACATAATATATTAATAATAAAATTTAAAAATATAATTAATAAAACTAGTTTAGTAAATAAATTTCTAATACAAATTTATATTACACATTAAATATTTAGAAGTTATCGACATAGAAAGCATGATTATGATTATTGTTTTTATTATTATTAGGTGTTTGACTATATATATATTAGAGTTGAAAATAGAATTATGTTTTATTTTTACAAAAAAATATTCAAAATTATGTTCACATTAAACTTAAATAACATTTCAAAAGTGAAAAGTAAGTTGAAAAAACACATTATACCAATATATTTCCAAATTAAAAATATATCTTTAAAAAAAAGGCAGTGTTCCAAATTTTCATGGTTGAAAATCAATTTCCAAATAAAGTGAAAATTATTTTATAAATATTTATGTTTAAATGGGTCCTAAAAATAGAATTTAAAAAAACAATGAAATATGAAGGCAAAATTTTTAAAGTACTATAAATGAAAATTGGGACGAAAAGAAACAAAAATAATTTTAGTAGTCAATTTTATGGTATAAGTGACCATCCAAAGAATTAACTTGAATATTTTTATGCTCATAGCCTTTAATTATAGAATAATAAAAATTATAATTTGAAAAACATTTTCTATTAAAACAAATAAGTAAAAAAATAATTATTATTTTCATCAAAATAAACTAAAGTAGTAATTAAATTGATTTCCAAATAGAACTTAAAACAAAAAATCTAGAAAAAATGAGGAAACAGAGAGAGAGTAGGAAAGAGAAATAAAAGGCAAAAAAGGAAAATAAAGCATGGGTCCCACAAATAAAAATACAATAGCAATAAAATAATCCCCTCACACAACTAGTACTATAATAAAAAATTTCGTAGTAATAATATTTAATATTTTAAAAAAGAAAATCTTTGCTCAAATCAAATAAAATCATTGCTGGTAGTCTTATCAGCAAAGAGCGGGGAAGACCAACCTGTAAATTGTAATTGCTTCTGCAAATTTCACTTCACTTCTCATTCCTCCATATCCATGGAAGCCTCCACCGGACCTCCACGTATTCCCTCTCCGTTACCGGCAATAGACGTCGGAAAGTTAAAGCAAAACCTCCTGCAAAAAGGCGTCGACCCAACTCCGAAAATTATCCACACTCTCCGCATAAAGGAACTTCAAAAATTCAACAGACGCCTCACAAAAAAAGCCGCTAAAGAACCCCCACCACTCACAGATACCCAAAAACAAGCCCTTGCCGAAGAATCATATTTCCAAGCCGTTAAATCAGAGTACAAAAGCTTCAAGAAAGAGGTGAAGGCCAAAAATGATGAAAGAATGGTGGGAAGGCCTTGGGAGAAGATTGAGAAACTCAAATTGCAAGAGCTTTCCAGTGAGAGTAAGGTGTATTCTGGTGATAAATTGAATTCTGAGCATCTGTGGGAGCTCAGTGATATAATTGAGAGTGAAAGAGATAAATTTTCATGGCTTTTGGATAATGATGTTGAAATCAAGCAAGGATGGTTCGATAACGAAAGGGCTAACTGGGATTACAGACAACGTCGTAGAGGCGAAGCTGAGACCATTCGGTTTATCATTGATAGGTATGTAACCCCAGCTAATTTGGAATTGAGGCCTTGTTATTGTTGTAGTACCAATAGTTGTGCAAATATACCTGACTTGTGTCCAACTAGTCTGAGATTGAGGCTCCTGGTATTGATAGGTGTGGCAGTTATATCCGACTGTATTAATTTGGCATTAAGTTGTAATTGTTGTTGTTGTAGTACTATTGAGTAAGTGTGTGAATTCTGCATGTTCACTGTAGGTTGAAGAATTGAAGCTGATAATTTTCTGCATTCTTGTTGTAGATTGAGTGAGACAGAACTTGGTGTGAAGGATTATAAGTTTTCTAAGTTGATGAAACACTCTGGATTGCAGTATACTGAGGAGCAAATGCTGAGGTTAGTGCAAGGGCTTGGTGAAAAGGGACAGTGGAAACACGCCTTGTCTGTTGTACACTGGGTTTACACTTCTAAGGAACATAGACGCAGCAAAAGCAGGTACATATGTTTTAATGTTTTATCAGCAATTAACCAAATGTTATTTCATTTATGCAAGTAACTATGATGATTTTGTTTCAGAGCTATAGTATTGTCAGTAGTTAATCTATCATATATATTAATTGCTTCCGAATTCTTGAAAAAGGAGAAACTATAGTCTTTGCTTTATCTAGGTTCGTGTACACAAAACTGTTAGCAGTTCTGGGGAAAGCAAGAAGGCCCCATGAAGCTCTTCAAGTGTTCAATTTGATGAGAGTATTTCCTAACTCTTATATGTCGGCTTCTTCTTGAATATACTCATATGACGTGGTTGGAGAGAGCCTGACACTTTGTGATGTTTAGGGGGATGCCCATATTTACCCTGATATAGCAGCCTACCATAGCCTGGCTGTTACACTTGGCCAAGCTGGTTTGCTCAAAGAGTTGATCAACATCATTGACTGCATGAAGCAAAAACCCAAAAAATTAAAGTACATGCGGAGGAAGAATTGGGACCCTGTTCTTCAACCGGATCTTGTGGTATATAATGCTGTAAGTAATTGTTGTCCTTTCTGTTGTCTTTTTTTCTTTTCTGATAAAAAGTAGTGTTTTTACTTCTGGGTGCCAATTTCTTTTGTATGTTTGATAATCTGCATATTTGTGACTTCATTGGTCTTTACCTAAATGGTTTCCAGGTTTTAAATGCTTGTGTACAATCCCGCCAGTGGAAGGGAGTGTTCTGGGTTTTTGAGCAGTTGAGAAATAATGGTCTTAAGCCAAATGGGCCAAGCTATGGACTCGCAATGGAGGTAGTTCATACCTTTTTTCCTTTTTCGTTTAATGACGTTTAGGTTGTCCCTGACTCCCTTTTTTAACTGTAAAGAGCCTATGAAATCAAAATAATCATTTATAATATCTGGAGGCAATTCATACTTTTGATACCTGTAAGGAGCAATCACTATTAGTAACTGTTTTGCCTTCTGCTTAGAACGTGTGTGTGTTCCTTCTAATCCATGGTTCAGATAAGAGTAATTCTAGGAAATCGCGAACAGCATTGTGAATTGCACATTGATTACTGTTACGTGAACAAGTTAGAGAACACTTTCAGATGATTTGTCTTGTTAGTATTTTAAAAGGAAATGCTCATTTACCAACTGCCATTCCTTTTTTTGAAAAACAAAAAACAAAGAAAAGGAATTGCTCGCAAGAAAATAAATAAACAACAATCACTGAATCATTGTGTGACTTGCTGACACAGAAGATTTTCGACTAGCATCACCAAACAACCATTCAGTGAGGATTTTTAGTAGTTACTTATTGGAGCGTGGTATTTACCATATCATGATTGTTATTTATTTCTAAGTAGTTATAGTAGCATTGCAAGTGTTACAAGCGTGCTGCAATTTTATTGAAAGGTAATGTTGCAATCTGGAAAATATGAACTTGTCCATGAGTTTTTTGGAAAGATGAAGAGAAGTGGGGAAGCCCTAAAAGCTCTTAGTTATAAAGGTAAGATGGTTTCTTTTCTCTTCCCCAACCTCCAATGAAAAGAAAAAGAAGAAAAAAGAGCACTCAATTTTTTTTTAACTTACCGACTTATTGTGGCCTCCTTTTAGTTCTTGTAAAATCTTTCTGGGAAGAGGGGAGAGTCAATGAAGCCATTCAAGCGGTGAGGGAAATGGAACAAAGAGGAGTTGTTGGAAGTGCCTCAGTGTATTATGAGCTGGCTTGCTGTCTTTGCTACCATGGAATGTGGAAAGAAGCATTCTTGGAGGTGAGGGTACCCTTTTCTCTTTATCTGTTTTCTTTTTGATGGTTTTTATAACCCCGACTTCCTTGCGCTAGTGAAGCTGAAGTTATATAGATAATTATTTGGACTTTCTTAGAAGTCAGTTCCTATGTTTCTTGCATAAAAAAGTTCTTTTGTCATTTCTATCGGTTAATGTACACTAGTGGATTAGATAATTTCTTTTAAAAAAATTAATTAGCGCATTTATTTATTTTTGGAGGACAAAAAGTTTGCATGTAGTAGATCACTTTTTTCAGGCTAAGTTATAAAGACTGTCATAGTGCATTTAAAATAAGGCAAATTTATTGAGTTTTAGACGATACTTATTCTGGCAGATGTTGGATTCTAATTGAAATCCAGCAACAAGTTCATTCTAGAAATTTCATGCATCCTCTCTTAAGCTTGATTCTTGGTAGTTCTTCAAGCCCGTTGATTGAGGAATGTAGCTATTTTTGGCCCTTGCCTTTGTAGCCAAGACTGTTACCATTTTTTTTTGATAACCGAGAAATCCATCTGTGACCCGCCCTTTGGACCAATCACAGCTTTCTAAACTCGGTGGATAATGGGCCCGCCCCTCTACCCCTCTCCACTTAAATACCAGGCTTCGCTTTGCATGGTGTGGGGCTTGAACCTGTTATCATGATAAGCTTTAAAAAGGAATTGTTGGTTATAGTACTTGTAGAGTAATTCATTGTGTACTCATGCATTGGTTCCTTCCATTTTATTTTTTAACCTTCGATCTTTAGTCATTACATGCCTCAAAATTTTGTTGCCTTCAAGTATGCATCTTCTGCTGTGTTATTTATGCTCTCTCTCACTCTCATTGAAAAGGTGGCATAACATACACTGTATCTGCTGATTTTCGAGACTTCTCTCCTCTCTGTGTAAATGTGTCTGCATGGTTCATCTTCTGCTGATCTTTTGATGCACAAACTCAATGCTAGTCATTCCACTCTTACTGCAGATTGAGAAGCTGAAGATGCTACGTCGCACAAGACCTTTGGCAGTTACCTTTACTGGCATGATTTTATCATCCATGGACGGTGGACATATTGATGGTTGTATATGTATATATGAACACAGTAAAAAGCACTGCGAACCTGACATAGGAATCATAAATGCCATGTTGAAGGTTTATGGCAAGAACGATATGTTCTATAAAGCTAAGGAATTATTTGAGTGGGCTAAGACAGAGAGTTCTGGTCCTCAACTTAGCCAGGATGATTTTAGCTCTGCCCGTAGGCCAGATGCATACACATACACCTCGATGCTTGAATCCTCTGCTTTCTCTCTCCAGTGGGAATACTTTGAGTATGTGTACAAGGAGATGGCTTTAGCTGGGTATCTGCTTGATCAAAGCAGACATGCGTACCTCTTGGTGGAAGCATCAAAAGCTGGGAAGGTAAAAGTTGAAAAACTGGCTTCTTTATCAGGACCTGCATTTGATGATATCTTTTTGACAAGCGAATAGTAGACTAACACCCTTGTTCCATATAGAAAGAAAACTAAAGCATGATGTCTTCCTGGTCAAAATGTGTAGGACTGTAGGTTGATTCAACTCATTTCAATTATTTACTTGCAATTGAGTGGAAGAAAGATAAAATACTTCTAAAATTGTGGATTTAGTTATTAACTTATAATAAGTTGGATTGTGTGTCCAGATGAGTCTCTGTTTTGGAGTTATAAAAATCAGTTGTTGGAACTAGGTTAAACTCAGATCCTGTTTGTTTGTATTCAACATTTCCTTTTATAAGCTGCTTTCGTTGTTGATGCAGGTGCATTTGCTAGAGCATGCCTTTGATGCAATTCTGGAAGTTGGTCAAATACCTCATCCATCATTCTTCTTTGAGATTCTATGTCAAGCTACATGTCAACATGATCATGAAAGAGCCCTTGCTCTAATTAAATTAATGGTTCATGTTCCATTTCAAGTCAGTAAACAAGAGTGGATTGACCTATTCAACAGCAACAATGAAAGACTTAGCCATTCTAGTTTGAGAGGATTATTGGATGTGATATGCAGGCAGAGTTTGGGATCAGACACGACCATTGTAAACTTGTGCAGGGCATTGGAATCTGTTTGTGGATCTTGCACGTCAAGTATGCTTATAATCAATGAACCTGCTAAATTAACAGATGCCAGCGCTTTGGCAGCTGACAAGGATGGAAGTCCATATAGATGCAATGCTCCAGCTAATGCAGAATTACCCCTTCAGCATGTTCAAGTTGATGAAGCCTACGATGAGAGAGAAAAAGGTGCTGACAGGGAGTTAGTTTCGGATATGTCACACTTGAGTCACAGAGAAGATATGAGAGCTGGGACGAACACAATCTTTGAGCTTTCTGATGACGAATTAACTTTTGATGACCAATCTGATTACTTGGATGATATCGATCAGTTAGAACTCGGGATGTCTAGTGATGAAGATGACAACTTTAGTGAAACCAAGGTTCCCTCAGCGTATGAAATATTGAAGACGTGGGAGGATATGAGGAAAAAAGATGCTACATTCTTCAACTTTCAATTAGGCCAGATGTGAATTTCCTTCACAGAAATTGCTCCTTCCTTACGATGACAAGCCTCCTTTGCAAAAAGCGATGAAATGATGCCGGAGATTCAACCTGGTAAAAATAGAGAATTATAGCACTGAGATAGTTGAAGCATATGACATGTGGTGTGATATTATATAGTAACAATTAATTTACTCATTCTTCTCAAATTTAGGATGTTAGGGAAAACAAAAGCGGAAGAAACTTGGAAAATAATGTTAAAATGAAAGTAGTTCTGTTACTTATTATTTTCTTTTCCACTAGCCAATTGTTTTTGGGTACAATGTATCAATAAAAGTAAAAATAAATAAATTAAGACTCGCGATTAGAAATGAATCATAATATGAGAGAATCTTCCTAGTTTGGTTGATTACTTGGTGAGGATTTGATTTTCACGTTGTAATCTTCTATCTCAATTTCTTTTACAAAAGAAAAAAAAAACATGAAACATAATACAAATACTTGGAATTATAGTTCTTGAATTAATTTATCTCATTTGGATGATAGGATAAAATAATTTCAAATTTAATAGGATATACTTAATTTTGAGATATCCACTTTTATCTCGTGTATCAAACTAAGAAGTCTTTTTTAATTAGTATGTATTATAGTATTTAAGAATTAATAAACGTAAAAATAAAAATATTAATACTTCAAAACATTTTAGAAATCTGAAGTACTCTTCAACTAGCCAACTCGACACTGTCTGACATACAAAACGACGCCATTTTGTTTTCAGTCCCCTTCTGCTTTCACCTTCTTCCCACTTCTCTAAAACCCTAATACAAAGTCTCTGCAATTACTGAAAATGGCATCTCTAGTTTCGAAAATCTCATTGACAAGACTCTTTTCCCGGATCCGTGCCCCATCAATAGCTTACACTCTATGCACAGCTACAGAAACCCGAACCCAGAAGTTGGAGCGGATCGCCGACCAACTTCTGGACCTGAATAAGCTCGAAAAACATGACTACTCTATCCTATTCCGGCACAAAATGGGTCTTAATCGATATGGGCCCGCTGTTTCAGGTTTGGGTTCTGGATCTTCTTCTTCTGGCCGTGGTGCAGCGGCTGCGGATACAAAGGTGGAAGAAAAAACTATCTTTGATGTAAAGCTTGACAAGTTTGATGCGGCGGCCAAGATTAAGGTGATTAAGGAAATTAGGTCTTTTACTGATTTGGGTTTAAAGGAAGCTAAGGAGTTGGTAGAAAAAGCGCCAGCAGTGGTGAAAAAGGGAGTAACGAAAGATGAAGCTAATGCCATTATAGAAAAGCTCAAGGCAATAGGTGCTACAGCGGTACTAGAATGAAATTTCCAATTTTGCCTCATGTTCTTATACTGCAAATTGTTATTTTTATGGGGAATAGAAATGGAAATTGTACTCCATTTTGACGAATTTTGGTTGCACATTGCTAGGGACTTTACTACATTGATTTGCTACTCGTTTTTATGTGCCCCGTTACTGTTTATAGTTCCTGGTTACTGCTTCAATAAACTTTTATGTCAGCTCAGTTGCGCTGTGCTATAGAGTAGATCGAAATTGTAATAACTTGCTGGGATTGCGGGTGTTGATTATCTTGGGTTGCAAGATCCATTTTTCTCCCTTTTAACATGGATTTACTTACAAATGGCTTACTAGCTGTGTGATAATGTGTAAGCATTTGATATGAGTGTATTTAGCATTTCTCTTAATTTGTAGTCTCTATTGGAAAATCTGCACGAAATACCCACATGTATGTCATTTCTCTTATCTTTGTTTATTTGCAATCTTCCATAGAGTTCGTTGAATTTGTAGTACCTCAATGATGTTGGTGGTGTTGACTGATCTTGGCCTGCTAGATTCATTTCCTCTCTGCTCTTGTATTGGTTCAAGGTTCTTACTTTTTACCACTGATTAATTTAGGTAGTTACACGGTGATCATTTATTTTGTATAGCATGCTCCCGCTGGAAACTAATTGTATGTGTATAAATGAATACCCAAATTTGAAGTGGACAGCCTTGATATATGACCTCCTACATCATATGATTTCTCAATTGCTAGCATATTATTTGAAATCTTACAAGGCTAAAGATGTTTGGCTTTATAGATCAGCAATCCAAAAAATTAGCATGTTTTTCTTGAACTTTTTTGCTACTGCAGTGACCTGCAATTATACTAGTTTCTCTTAATTTGTTTCTTTGCTCCTTTCTTCATTTGGTGGCCATCAGTTTGCTTCTCTCCAATTTAAATGTTAGGTACTGTTAAGTGTTACTTATCTCTTGACATATCATTCTTCTTTGATTATTGCTTATCTAAGGCTAAGCTGAATGACCCTGCTTTGTATCTCAGATGTACTAGTTCAGTTGTAGCCATTTCTTTTGCATTCACTATCTGTCAATGTCTGTTTTCATGTAAAGCTGAATGAAACTATAATCCCTTCTATGTTCGGACAGAAGTTGCCACTTTGAATGTAAACTCTTTGGGATCTACATTCAAATATGTTCAGCATCTTTTGCACAGTAGTTCTTCCATGACCTTTGTGTTTGTTCAAGTCTGTGTTTGTCATCTATGAACTATGTGACTGATTTAACTGGTATCTACTCAAAGTAAATTGCCTGGTTCTTGTTTTTTTTTTCTTCTGTAAATAAAAGTATTTTATGCCATCAGCAGATTAATGCTTGGTGCACTACCCCCCCCCCCTACCCCCTATCCTTTCAAGAATTGAGGTGAAAGGACAAACTATTTTTGCCCAGTCATTTGTATATGCCCCTTTTGTAAGTTTTGGACTTCTTGCAGTTGGTGTAGAATTCAATGCAGGAACTCAACAGAGAAAGTATAAGAGATTTTTTGAGGTTCAGGGCCCAATACGGTAGCAAAATTTAGGATGTAATTTTTTGAATTTAAATCTTCATCCATGGGATCGTTTGAGCCATCTCTCATTCTAATTTCTGCTTGATTTGTTGGGAAATGCGGTTCGATTTTCTTCCCGGACAGGATCAAACCAGCAAGACTAATGTCTACTTGGTCCACTTATACTATTGATAAAGTCTCTAAATTAATAAGGCCCCGGTTGTGTTGTTATATAAGATGAAATTCAATCTAACAAGCGGACTACCTTCGGCTACTACAAGATCTTTATAAACCAAAGAATGAGCCTACTTGATTGTCTAGGACTGAACATATTTGTTGTATGGCATGCTGAATAAACAACTTTAAGAGGAAGAGTAAGTAATCATTTCATATCAACACTCTTATGAAGGGGGAACAAAAAGTTTGTGCATTATGTAAACATTGACAAATTTCCATACCCCAGTATCCAAAGGTGCGATGGTTGGAGCCTGTACTTTGGAGGTGCAAACACAAATTGGAGGATCAACAAATTTTGATATGATATATTAAATATTTAGCTAGTAAAATAATTTATAAATGGTAGTAAATGTGTAGTAGCATCAATATGTAATCAAAACATTAAATTACACTCTCATGAAGGAAAGAATATCAAATAGAACATACGGCATATTATACATTGATAATGCAAAACAACTTTGAATACTACCACAGTAGTTTTAATCAATTATAGCAGATTACATCTCCTCTTTCAGTTACACAATAACTTGATGGTCAACATTTTTTTACACTGACATACAAAAATATAAGAGTTCCAAAAGTAGTTGAACAAAATATTAGAACAAACAAGGTCAATATAAAAGTTTCTACTCCCCTGAAAAGTCAACACCGGAGACCGATCCTAAGGAAACAACTGCAATATTAGAAGCTCCTGGAAAAGCTAGCAAGTTCTTAAACACTTTTGAGATATTGGCTGAAGAGATATTGCATCCATTGTGCCATGGCGCTATTACCAGTTTCTCAAGATTTTTTGCATGCTCAAGCAAAGACTTCAAAAATTCTGAAAGGCGCTCTGTTGCGTCAGCTTTGTGTTGACAACTACAACAGTTTGAAGTAACTTCCACATGCTTCAAATTCTGTAAGGAGCCTTTGAATATGTTTTCATGCAAGGAGAGGGAATTGTCTCCTGACCAATCAAACTCTTCATCTTCCAAGTCTTCATCCCAGACAAAGAAATCTCCCTACGGATACAGAAGAACCACAAATCAGGTTAAGTGTAAGTGTAACAGCTAGAAGATACTTAAGTAAATGTTTGGATTTTAGAATGGAATTTTATGGTACTGAAATTGCTGAACAACACAAAAGAATCTGAAGCGAGATATAAGCAACATAGTAGTCAAACAATAGACAAACAGATGAAAATACTTTTTTAGTCAGAAGGTGTATAATATTGAGATAGACCACTGATAGTAATTTAGTGGAAAGTACTAAAATGTTGAAGACTTCCCATTGATGTCGTAGGAGATCAATAGACGATTGAATGTAATATTTTATGCCAAACAAAAGCAAGAAGCTAATAACTCATTGTAAAAGGAAGAAGAGTCTTCAGTGCAGTAACACTATGGTCGCATATATTTAGAAATTAGAAAATGTAGGTCTGATGGGCAACAATTTCAGTAATAAATGGCGCTATACATAAAACAGCTTGACATCCAAGGCTATATTATGCCTCAAAATGTGATACTGAAAATGTAAAGGATAATGAAACAAACACAAGGGAAAAAATTAAAGAGTGAAAAAGAATATAAAAGGTATCTCAAAGCAAGAATCAATTGAAAACATACCTCTTCATGAAGTATCGTCAAATTCTCCAGATAAGGAGTTGACTTTAAGAGAACACCTATGCCGAGAATGGCATTTCTTGAAATCCAAGAATTTATCGTCAACTGTTTGCACTTCAGCATCAGCAATGGAACATCTTTCTTCTTTTCTAACACCGACACATAAATCATCTAAATGGGAGAGAGAAGCAGAGTAGAAGGTAAGTACATTAAGTATCACAATATCAAATTTTATAGGGCTTAAAAACATCCCAAACTCATGGGTTAAAGTTTCACCCTTCACACCCCTTCACCCGACAAGAGAATGTTTGAAACTATGGTCTTAATTTGATCTTTTTCTAGCATCAGAACTTCCCAATAGCTTCTATAATATATTAGAAAACAAACATAGTTAACAAGGAATTCAGTTACAAAGCTACTGTGTGATGATAACATCCAACCAAAGCTGTTTTAAGTTCAGAATAATATCCAATATACCCTATCTGTTTGCTCCACTGCATGTTTTCAGTGACAAAAAGGTTGGACAAACAAACTACATAGGAATTGCTTATGCAAGAGAGAAAGAACACAGAACCTTCAACTTGGTAAGATGGGAATCAGTCACCACAAATTTGAAGGCAGGGAGAATTTAAGAGTAGAGAAATTGAAGATGCAGAGCAACAGCTCACTGCAGAAGTAGTTATGAAGATGTGGTAAAGAAGAGAAGGCACTTTGGAGGTGTCGTTATGGTAAAAATGCATGCCTGATCCCTTGGATAACTAAACAGGTTCAGCAACAGTCCCTATGGTATATGGAGGCATATTAGAGTCCACTAAAATTATTTTTTGCCATCACCTCTTCAAGTTGGAAATGGGAAGGAGACAAGTTCTGGGAGGATGTTTGGCTAGTCCAAACACCACCGAAGATACAGTATCCATATATTTACAGTATTGCACAAACACAAGATGCTACAATTCAGAAATGTGGTCTGAACAGGCCTGTGTTTTTGGTCTCTGGTGCAGCAAAAATGATTGTGAATTTAACCGTGTCCTCACTTCTAAATAAGCTGCATAGCTGCCCCCCTTTATCTTCTAGAGCTGAATCTCTTTTGTGGAAAGCAAACACAGTAGGTAACGTCAAGATCAAAGACTATTATTCTCTATCTAGGAGATCTTCTGGCAGTAGCACATTTTTGCTTATGAAATGCATTTGGAAAAGCAAAGCTCCCCTGGAAGTAGGATGCTTAAAGAGCTTTGCTTTACCTGGCTGGTGCCTTAAGGAGCTTGTTTAACCCAGGAGAACTTCCAAAGAAGAGGGTCAACATCTGTAGTAGGTGCTCATAATGTGAGAGGCACATAGAGGATATGAACCACCTTTTCAGTCGAAGCAAATCAGGGACTTATTTGAGTAGTGTGGGGGCCTATGCCAATGACAACAGAGGATTTGACACCAACGACGAGTGATTACTCATTTATGCACCAAAAGAGTACCTATATATGCAAGTGGCCCTTCTCCTTCTCACTCACTCAATCCTAATAACGAGTGGCCATTTGGCTATTGATTTGTTTGGGTGCATTTGGCTCATCTAAAAAGCTCCTTATTCAAAGAATGTTCTTCAACTAGTCACTCTATGCTTTACTTAATGTAGTGATTATTACCATTACTTGCCTTTTAGCCTAGAGAAGTGTTTCCTTGGTATCCAGCTCCAAGATTAGGGAGACGCTCTATCTTATTTCAATTTTACCTTTTTATGTCTGTTTTACTGTAGAGCAATACATCTTACAGAGACAAGTTTTACACCTGCATCATCGTGCTCTCAATTTTCTCTATATTGTTTAAGTTCTTCTGCAGATTCAGAGCTGTCTAGATTGATCCTTTTTCTTTTTATTACTGTGTCAGTCTTTTTTTCCCCCTTGGTATTCTGACTTTGTTCAGTCTATCTTAATTATAATTTGACTTTAAATGCAGGCACATTTTATATTCATATTCAGCATAAAAAAAGACTGGAGATTTTTTGGGCTGAAAACTGACCTCGATAAACCAGCATGGGATCATTAGCTCATTAGCACAACGTACACTTGCCAAGAGAAGTGCCACGGTTTTGTCAAATACAACATCAACAGAGAAAGTAAGATCAGCGTGGACTAAAGATGAAAGGTCCCCAAGTCTAATTTCCACGTTATCAAAATGCCCCGAAATCTTTAAATGTTGAATATATGGGGCAACTATTTCGAAGGAACAATCACCTCCAAATGGACCCCAATCTCCATCAGGATGGGCTTGATCAATCAATTGCAGACTCCTACATTTTGGAGAAGTTATATGTAAGCGATGAAAACCACAAAACTCACATAGCTTCAACGATTCCAACTGAGGACAATTTGTTACTATTTGTTCAACATGTTCATCCCGAAGAAACAAATAGGTTAGTGTCAAACTCTTCAGGGATGTCCAATTTAGTACACATTCTTCTGGTATTCTGCAAAACTCGCAATTAAACTTTACAATGGATGAGTTGTTGCAGAGAACTTGTGGCAAGACATAGGGGTTTTGATCATAATACCATATTTCCAGGTCAAGATCCTCCACTTTTTTCTTTAAAGCAATTTCAAGCCACTTGTCAATTTTGGAACTATAAGAAGCAACAAGGCAAAATCGGAAATATAGACAGAACTTTTTAATTTTAGAGCAGCAAAGGAGAGGTAGTACATTGTCTGTGAAGGAAATGAACTTATTAATCACATTCTCTCTATCGGACCAATTGGTATTCCTGTTATCAAAAATAAGGTTGTCTATAGAAGTCCAGGGGTATTGCCAACGTTTAGAGAGAATAGATGTTTTGAAGGCATCCTGTATGGGCATTTGAGAAAGAATTTGTACAATAAGAGCGTCAGGTAGCTCACTGATCCAATCAATGCCAGTTTCTTCACATTCCGTCTCAATGTTCACTTTTTCCTGAGGTAGGTTTTCAAGAATCTGGCCTTTAGAATGTCCATCATCACCAGAACTGCCAGGGGATTGGTCTTGATCGCCCATGGTTGTCACACTACATTTCCTTTCCAAGTTCATTGCAAGAATGAGAGACCTATATGCTAAACAACTACTGTACCTGCGCTGAGAAAAGAGCACATATTAATAACTTTTGATCTTAGCCGAAAGTCTGACACTCCTTGATTCCTGCTCTGAAAAATAGCACATATTAAACCTTTCAAAGTTCACTACAAGAATGAGAGACCTATATACTAAACTACTCATGTACCTACTCTGTGCATTTATCATTTATCTATCTATATTGGTTTGACCAGTGGCAAATTTATAGCCTTAAAATGGGGCCCGTGAACCCGTGGTATGTATATATATTTTTAAAATTGGTATAATATTATCGGATGACACCCATGCTACGGGAAGCCTAAATGGTTCACGTTGAGTTATTTACCTAGAGTACTAGGAATCCATCAATTACCACTTAATTCATTTTTTTTAGTGGTGCGCTATGTTCTCGAAATACTAGATTCGCATCTCGGTTTTACAAATCAACTACTCTAAAATTTGAGCTCTTTTTAAGTTTTTCAGTGACATCTAACTGACCCATTCTATTTTTCTTCTCTATGGAATGCCCTAAGACTGAATTGATCACAAATCTGTCAACTAAGAAGTTAACTCAAACTTAAAAGTAGCAGAAGCCTAGATACTAGTACAGTGATATTTATTTACATAAAATGATATGGGTAAAGAATGAACGGAGTCGTACCAGGAAGAACAAATAAATCGCCTCTCAACAGAAGTTAACCCATCGTGTTTCGTCGACAATGGTGAATAATCGAATTTGAAACCCTAGAACCCAAAATTAATTTGAGATGAGAATTGAGACCTCCCCAAATTGGTTCATTTTGTTGCCGCCAAATGCACCCCTCTTATTAAGAGCCTGCCATTTTCTTTGAAAAAAACAAGGTGCTCTAGAAGCAGCCGTTTTTTCTAAAAGTTAGAAAATTTTGATTCTTTTTAAAAAAAATAAACACACACTATCAGACCAAAATATTTGTATGTAATGATTTTAAAATTTATTTTGCTTTGATATTTAAATTATTATGTTAATATTTTATTAATAATAATTTATCTTTTTTATATCTATCAGTATATTTTAATTTAATAAAAATAAATTTAATTACAAAATTATAATAGACATTTAAAATAATTACTCACTATAAAACAATTTTAATATTAAAAATGCATTGATACTTTTTTTTTATTTTGTAATTTGATTCTCAAAAACACTTTTTAAAAAGATTAATCAAACACAATTTTCTTAACAAAAACACTTTTCAAATGAATTAATCAAATAAAATTTCTTTTTCAAAAGTATCTTTTTGAAAAGTCATTTATAAAAAGTGCTTCTAAAAATAAAGGTCAAACACTATGCAGACCCTTAAACGTGTTCCTAAATTTCATTTTGACACTCCAACTCAACCTTGTTCCATTTTAACTCTTTAACTCCAATTTTTATGTTTCATTTTGGCACTTCTATGTGATGTGGCAGAGTATGTGCATCACACTTTCTCTAAGAGAGTGAAAGACAAAAAAATAATAAAAGATTAACTCTTCAACTCTATTTTTTTATGTACCATTTAAACACAAAATACTAATTTTATGATTTCCTTATTTCTATATATGCTCTTCAACTGCAATTTTGCATTTTAAAAATCGTCGTTCATCCGTTAGTTATTGTAAAATATTCAAATTGACAGATGATCATTGATTTATTTTTTTAAAGTAACAATTTCTTTTTGAAAGTTTCCCTGTATTTTTGCGTGAAAAATAACCGACAAAAGTGCGTCGACTTTCTTTCTTAAGAAAATCAGTGACAACCCAACGAAGTATATCGAGTTTCAACATTTTTTATAGTGTTATTAATTAGCAATGAACATGAGTTCTTTTTTTTACTCTTATTTAGTTGAATGAAAAATTAGAAAGCTGGTATTTGAGTTAGTCCAAATAGATTAGATATGGAAAAAAAAATGTGGTGTTATTTAATTTAATTTATTGTTTTAAAAAGAAGATCAACAAACTTTTGTCGATTATTTTTCACACAATAATGTACATAAACTCTAAATTTTATTTGATGTTCATCCATTATTTTTTTTAAAAATAAAAGATATGACGTTGATTTTTAAAATGAAAGAGTGGAAATGAAGAAACTTGTCATTAAAAGTACAACATAAAAAATTTCTTCATTTTTATTTATGTTCTTCACTAGTAAAACTACCCGCGTTTTGCGGGGAGTTTAATATCACGAAATTTATAAAATAATACTTAAAACCTATCAGTCATTAAAACTAAAACACTATATTATCTTACATACAAGATTACATAGTAACAAACATTAATAAATGTAAAGGAAAAATGAAAATTATTACACTGTATCATTTATCCTTAATAACATAAGCATAAATTAATGACTGTAAAAATAACATATCAAGATCTGTAACATAAGCAATGGTGTCAGTGGACCATTCAACATGAGCAAAGTACACAAATATTTAATTGTGAAGAAGAAGAAGAAGAGATTCAGAATTTTCGTTGTTTTAAAATGAGAAGAATTTCCTCTATTTATAGACAACAAAGGGTAGTGTGAACAAATATTTATTGTGCCTCATCGACCGTCCCTTAAAGTTGAGGTGTATAAGTGAATTATGCGGACAACTTTAAGGGGCCATTGATGACTTAAGCCATAGATAATGTAATTTTTTTATGATGGTCATAAATAAAAGATTACAATTATTTAAAATGTAATTGTATTATTCAAATAAGTGAGCAAATTAAATGAAGTTTTTATCTCACTAATTAGTTCATATACATATTCTGTTGATTTTGATTTCCCCTTCCAAAAAATTATTTTAAATTAAATCTATACTCGAAATCAGGATCAAAATTAAATATTTTGATTTTTTTTTGTATCTTACACGAGGAGTATAAATTTTATGTAATTATTCACCTAAATACATCCTTGTACAAAATACTCGTATGTGAGCAGAGTATTATATGCGTGAATTTATACGAGGCAAACGCCACATCACCGTGAAAATAAAAATACAAAGGGCAAAGCAATTTTTCTGGCTTCATCACTACAGCCGGATTCTATCATCTCAGGGAAATGGCTAGCTCTCTCCGACGAATAGCGACGCATTCCTCTCAAGCCGCCTGGAGATCCTCTCTGACGCCGATATGGAGACAATTTGCATCAGAAGCGTTGGTCGAAATCAAACCCGGAGAGATCGGTATGGTCTCTGGTATTCCAGATGAACATCTTCGTAGAAGGGTATAATTTCCTTTCTTTATGCCTCTTAGCTAATATCTGTTCTTTTCTCAGGTCATTTAGGTGTATGACAAACTTCATTGTACGTTACCAATTTATTAGGGCTTCTATAGCAGATCCATGGATTCCGCTATTTAGGGTTAGCAAATGATTTGGGGAATGGATATGGAGGATTCATATAGTTGGAATCAATTGATTTGGGATTGATGTAGTTGATTGATTGCTTTTCATTTTTGCCTTTGAGAATTTATGTCGACTCTAATCCAAAGACTATTCTTTTTGCGCCCTCCTTTTGTCTTCCTCGCTCCTCGCCTATTCAATGATGTAGAAGAGCCCATAGCTTCTTAGACACTTTTGACAAGTAAAAAGTTCTAAGTTTTCATGGTAGGGAGTAGTTTTTGCTTGGCAAGTATTAAGTTGAACTTGGACCTTCTAGAGCTTGAATTGACTAAACCTTAATATCAGACCCCAGCTTGGGTTAATGCAAACTTTTTCCCCACGGAGTTTTTTCATCCGTTTCTGCACAAATTTAGTTAAATAGTTTTACAGATTGCTTTTGATTGCCTTGAACTTGATTATGAGATGGGTAGAGTTTTAAACTTCAAGTTGTTGCAGCCAACAAAGAACTCTTTAAAATTGGTTGGCCTGTAGTCTAGACTTAACTTTTGGTGTTTGATTTGGAGCTACTAATGTGAAAAGTGAATTATTTAGAATTAGTAATTTCTGTCATTAAAAAAAAAAAGAATTATTCAAGAAATGAAGTACGTAGTATAGTTCATGGGATGGTGTCCTCTCGATGCTAATTCACACTTTCTTTCTCTGTATATTCCTGTCTATTTTTTTATTTATCCCATATTTTTCCTTTCATGTGCATGGTTTGCCCTCTTTCAATTTTGGTAATATACAAATGTATTGGCTTGTTCAATTTCTTATATTGGACTCTTATATTCTCAAATTTCTTGTAGTGTTTAAAGGTGCCAAATGATCCTAATCTTTCTTTTAGTACATATATTTTCTGCCTCTTCACGTGGAATATTGCTCTCAGTTAGTGGATTAGATCTTATGCACATGCCCCTTTTTTGGTAGTTAATCATGTTTGCTCACCAGGTTGTGATTTTCTCACCTGCTCGGACTGCTAGTCAACAGGGCTCTGGAAAAGTTGGCAGATGGAAAATCAATTTCATGTCTACCCAGAAGTATGTTTCTGGATATCTTCCTTTTCTTTTCAGTATTAAGAAGTTAGCATGGTTCACCAATATTAGTCTATTTTTAGCCAGCACAAAATCCTGCAGGACTTTGTACAGTAATTACAATATACAAACTCATCTACCTTATCCTTCCGTCCTGAAGTAAACAAGAAGAAACAGAGAGAAAACCTGAAAGAAAGTTTTGATAAGTACAGACTATAAGTTTCATTGTGCCTAGGTGTCTATTCACAAAATGCAATGTTAACTATGAAATTTGGACCACAACAGGTAGTTTGGTGATTGAGTACAGTGCTTAGTCGTGAAGGTTAAAGAGATTGTGAACTTATTTTCCTCTAGTGGTTCATATAATTATAGAGATGTGGACGTGATTGTCCTCCTTTTTTTTTTTGACACTAGTAACATTTGTATTTCAGTCAGTACTTAGGTAGTACTGAAAAACCATATTTACAAAAAAGAAGAAAAAGATTAGTCTTTCCAATGCTAAACCAGGAACTAGATGGACCCTAAAACATCTATGATTGACTCAGTCTCATTGGAGTAGACATTTATACACCAAAAACAGAACAGCAAAATACATTTGAGCTTGACTTCCTGTAGGTTGTTGTCCCTATTTTCAAAACATCTATCATTTCTCTCTCTCCATATAGTCCACCATATACAAGCAGGGATCATCCTCCATCTTTCTCTGTTTGTAGCCCCAACTCCAGCCTCCTCCCAACTGAAAAGAGTCTCATCAATCTTGCTAGGCATACTCCAGGAAATGCCTCTGAGATTAAGGAAAATCTGCCACAGTTGGTCAGTGAAATTGCAGTGTAGAAAGAGGTGTTTTACTGTCTCTGTATCCTTACCACATAAGGAGCATCTGTTGCATAGAGATATACCTCTCTTGGCCACATTGTCCAATGTCAGAACTGCTTCATTGGCTAGCAGCCAGGTGAAGCATGCCACTTTTTGAGGCACTTTGACTCTCCAGATTTTCTTCCAAGGCCATTTGAAGTCTTGATTCTCCCTAAGACTTGTTTGTTTATATCCTTCCTTCACCCTGTATCTTCCTTTGTTGTGCCCATGCCACCATAAATAGTCTTCACCTGTTTGGATTCCTTGGAAACTCTCCAGTGATTGTCCTCCTTTTTATCTTCTCCCTTTGTACCATTTTATGTGGCGCCGTTTGACTTGGTACGGTGCTTAAGAAAAAAGGGAAGACTTTTGAAACTGGTGGTCTAAAACAATCCTTGAATATTTGTGTGGCTGTAAATCATTTCATTAAGGTAAAAAGGGAATTTTAAAATTAAATTGTTTCCAATTATAGTAAGGTGACATTCTTTTTGGGGCAAACTAAAAAGGAAAGGGTGCCGCATAAAATGGGACTGAGGGAGTATCATTTAATACAATGTTGGTGCCTCTGATTATGGGGTTTTTTGGTCGTGGAGGGAGGTAATTAGGAAGGCGTGTTGGTTTTGACATAGCCAAAACTCTCGGGGTTCACAAAAAGAAATTACTAATAGGAGTCCAGAGTTCTTACTATGCTGTAAAGATCAATTCTTGACTAACTTTAAACTTCAATAGTGTAAGAACCCCATTCATTGAATTCAGCTTAGCCAGACTGCGTTTCTTCGAGCTTACTTAAGTAGAAAAATTTGTGCTGATTGTGATGAAAAAAATGTATATTCATATCTGAAGATACTGAGAGAGAAGCACTCATAATTTATGTCCATGGTAAAAGCTTTATACTCTCCTCTATGCGGATCAAACTATTTTATCCTGGGTAATTTCATGGATGGTCATCCAACTAAAAATTTAGTGCACCAAAGCTATAAAAATAATTTTTGTAATGGAAAATGACACTAACTAGGCCCAAATATCACATTAAATAAAAAACAATAATAATGCTAAAATCTGGTCATAGAAAACACAATTAGGTTCCTAAAATGTATAAAATTTCCATACAAGTATAGCCACGTCAGCAACTCACCTTAGATAATATCTACGTGGCGCCACTTAAATGAACAACAATATTTTTCCGATCCAACCTAATACCCGACGTCTTTACTGTGTGACACATCATTTTTTTAGGTTTGGAAATGGATTTATATTCTTGTAAGTGGTGTCACATGGATATTACGTAAGATTAGTTGCTGAAATGACAACGTACTTATGTTTCCAGACTTATTTGAGCATCTCTTGCCTTTTTTAATTTTCTACAGTATATCCTATATATGCCGAATGGAGTTTTCATGTTATAACAGTTAGTTATATCACTTTGGTGCAATAAATTGGAAGTTGGATGACCACTTATGAAATTAGCTATTTTGTTCTAATTTCCGATTGCAACTCCCTGTATCTTTAAGATTTGAGGAATAAAAGTTTGTTTTTAAGGTGGATTGTTTGGCGACGTAGCATCACTAGAGTTGTAGTATTTCCATCTTTTAAGTTCGAAAATCCATTTCCTTTTACCTGTTTATAGGATTCTGCCATTCAGATTCCTGTCTTTTTCTTAATCAATTGTACATGCTGTCTTGATTTACTCTTGCTAGTTGCAAGTTATTGTTCTAAAACTAATTTCTTTAGCTTATAGATATTGCCAAGTTTTATGATAAGGGTGATAAATGTTTCTTTCTTCTTTATGTAGATGGGAGAATCCATTGATGGGGTGGACATCCACAGGGGATCCATATGCCAATGTTGGTGATTCAGCACTTAGTTTTGAGAGTGAAGAAGCTGCAAAAGCATTCGCTGAAAAGCATGGCTGGGAATATACGGTACATCATTGAGTTTCTTACACTTCTATTGTGTTTTTTGGTAGCTTAATGACCTTTGTTGGTTCCAACTTCTCACAAGTATTCTGGAATTAACAGAAGAAACTTATACTAGAAACATGGGCCATGAAGGGTGGGGGTTGAGTGGAGATTGCCCCCTTCCCTGTTGCATGATTATAATCAAAGGTCTTTAAATACCCCATATCTGGGAAGATTTGAATTAGTCTAGGATTTTCGGTTTTGACACCTAAAAGCTCTGACTCCTTTCCACCCAATTATGAACAAGTTCTTGAAATACTCCATGTTAGGAAAAGGCATGAATTAGTATGTAATTTTAGGTTTTGGCACCTCTAAAAACTCTGACCATTCAAGCCTTTTAATCCTCTATGCAAGCCCAACGTCCTTTCAATCTGACAAGTTATGTGCTGTGAAATAATCATTTAATGCCTCACATATTCAAGTCTGACTTCAATTTGGTATTACTGTATTAGAATATTGATAGGTTGAGACAAATCTCAGTATTTCTAACAGATCGACAAAAAACAGGTAAAGTTTCATATCACGAACAAGAAAACCAAAAACCCAGATGTAAATTCAAGATTTTGCAGTTTCCTTTCGCTTTATCGCAGAGCCTTGCATTAGCTATCAGCATCAAGCTTTACAACAGTAACAACAACATTCCCAATGAAATACCACTAAGTGGGAGCATCAAGCTTTAATCTAAACATTTTTGGTTTATGTTAAGAAATAAACAGAATCACCTTTTGTGTTTGGTTTCAACAAGATGCTTATGTGGTACACCCTTTTTTTTTTGGATCTGCAGGTTAAGAAACGACACACACCATTGTTAAAGGTTAGTCTATACTACAAAATCTGATTTAGACATCTTGGCTGGTTTATTTCCTCTTGGGATTGTGAAAACTCTTGTTCCCTTGTTTGCTTAGGAAATTGAAGTAGTTGTCTGTAGACACATGTATAGGGAGATACAATAACCTTATGATTTTTTTGGTGCC
This sequence comes from Solanum tuberosum, assembly GCF_000226075.1. Classification (NCBI taxonomy): domain Eukaryota; kingdom Viridiplantae; phylum Streptophyta; class Magnoliopsida; order Solanales; family Solanaceae; genus Solanum; species Solanum tuberosum. Next base: position 360,757 of record NW_006239381.1, on the reverse strand, counting down.
TAGATTGTTTTCCTGATTTTTGAAAAAGGACCTTTCGGTCACGCACAATTCCAAATTCCTCTCACATCTGCAGATATACCAAGGCAACAAACTTTCTAGTTTGATGTAATGCTGTCACATAGGAACTGATCAAAACTTTTAAACTACAAGCACTTCAAAGTTTTTCTTAAAAAAATAATTGACTGGCTCAAAGGATAGTATATATTCGTTTAACACACACACAACAAAAACCTAACACAAAGGGCCTTTAGTTATCTGCGTTTAACTTTCTTTATAAACTGCCGTGTTTTTTTGCAGATCAAGTCATATGCGGACAACTTCAAGTGGAAGGGACCTCCCAAGACAGCAGAATAATTTATTTTCTACTTCAATTCAAGTACTTGAGGTGCTTGTAGATGTTCTACCCCAATGCCTTGCATTTTTTTTTCTTTTTCTTCACCTTCTCTAAAGTTGGGCAGATTTCCTTCATGAAGGATTTAATAAATCAAACTTATGAAAAATCCACAAGTACATGTAATGTCTTAAAACCTTTATGAAGCAATTTCCGGGTGTTATACCTGATCCTACTTTGTAGTGGTTATTGGAGGTTAGTAGGACATTATGGTGTGTCAAAATACTTGTAGCCTTGTTTTTTCTCCAAAAGAAATTAGTGTGCAGTGGAGTGTCCAATACAAATTTCTTACGAAGTGTGTGATTGTTGGTTGAGTTTGTTTCTTGTTCAAGTACGAGGAAACCACACTTTTTCTGGTGTACTAATCATATGACGCTCTAGATAGAGACACGAATTCAAACTAGTTCTAATTTCCCTTGTCATATCGATTAAAAGGCTTGAGTGGTGAATGACAAAATCATAAAGAGAAAAAAAAGAATAAGAGTGTGCTTATTTTTTATTTTCCAAAAATTTAGAAATTGTTGAAACTACGTTCCTAAGTTTGTGTATATCTAGCCATCCAAACTGATTTTACTTTTCCAATTATCGAAGCATACAAGTGGAAATCTTGTGAAAAAAATAGGGGAAAAGTTAAGTGCCTGAAGAATTGAAGAAAACCAAGATCCCAAGCACACTATCAGGGTGTCTAGAGTATGAAGAAAAATGTTTTCTTGAAAAATTAGTGAATCTCTTTTTTATTTTCTAGTGTTTGATACGTAACAAAAAAAGAGATATTATTCTCATTGCATTCACATGTAATCTAACAAAACACTATCAGATGGAACATGTATGGGTAGTGGGGGTAGTATGATAGAGAGCTGGAGGGTGTAGAGAGAAGCCAATGAATTTAGAATAATATTTATGAAACTTCTATCAAGAATTTCTCCTCATTATTTCAAAACATTTAGACCAAGAACCCACAAAAGAAAAGATCCGTTAATTGACGTAGATTTAAGCATACATCGTAATCAAAGTTCTCTTCCAAACCTACCGCGCAAAAGAAAATAGCAGGCAGTAACAACAAAGATCAATCTCCCCCTTATATAATGACTTGAGTTGTCAGGAACAATTGGTTGATTTTCTACTTCACTAAATATGAGCTTGTACACAGACAGATGAAAAACCTTTGATTCCTATGCAAAGGTGCAATCGATACGTATACCACTTTTATCGGGTAGCAGCTTCTTCATGTAATACTTTGATCTACGGGCAAGATTGATCTTTTTCCTTCTTTCCTCTGGTATATGATCAATGGAACATTCGGAAAACCCACGCCTCACAAACCTGTGACAAATAATAATCTTGGCATCAATAAAATATTGGACTAGCTTAAAGAATTAAGAAGGTGGTTTTCTACTTGTAGTAACGTTGAGGAAGGTGAATATGATTCATCCAACGTTCATTTATTGAAGACATACTCATTATCTAAGTCTTGCAACAACTACAAACCTTGTATCTAAAGATATGAATTAATAAAATGAACAACTTTGATCAATAAATTAAATGATGCAAGAGGTAAGACAGAAATAAAAAATTCAAACTTTATGGAGTAGCAGGCTGCGATTGATCTCTCAAATATAAAACTGCATAATCTATGAACTATCAACATATCATGACCAATAAGCTCACTGATCACTTGAAGAACCCTTAAATGCCTTTTGACTTTTCTAAGCATTCAAAGCGAATCAAGTTACAGCCAGCTCTCTTCTTCTCCTCTTGGTCTGACCTGTGTTAGCTTTTTGCATCAATCAAGTGTTCATGTTTTTCTTTTCTTTAGCGGTCTGGATTTAACAACATTGTTGCTATCCTCTAATTTAAACAATGAGCACTGTGTAGTTTGATTTCTTTTCCATCTTAGAAACATACAACTTGTCTTCTCGGATAACGAATAACAGACAACGAATGTCTATAAGAGATGTAACTTTTGAGCACACTTTATGGAGACTCAACAAGAATCTATGAGGAAGCCAAAACTATACTTTTTTACTTCTGAGCAAAAAAGGAGGAGGAATACAGGAGATAGGCTGTAAATGTAACAAAAGTCCCAAGTAGTTGCCTAACACATATTTTGCGCTGTTTAAAGTGCCCTTGCACTTTTTTCGTTCTTTTAGGCAAGTGTCTGTCTTATTTAAAACACCCATGATGGTCTTTCAATCTATTTTTCTTCTTGTTAAGACGTCAAACATACTCAAATTCAGCTTAAATATCACAAATTTGTTTTATTTACATTACTCTAAGCTGTCATTGGGCAATTGCCAATTAGTTAAGTGTCCAAACCTCCACTTGAAAAACTATGTTCACTTGCTCAATTGAAAGTAGGAACGTATGATACTATCAGTAAACTACTGAATGCCATGGGAATAAAAGGTAGAAATGTGAGAAGAGAGTACCAATCAGCTGTGCGAGTTGTTAGTAGGAAGAGCATTTGCAATCCAAGGGAAGATGCTTTCTTTTCAATATAATCTGCAAAATTTTGGAATACAAAGTTATTGGTAAATACGGATGCTCAAAATCACTATTAAAAAAGATTGTCCAAAATCCATTTATCGAATACGATATGAAGCACTTCTCAAATGAATTAGCCAAACACAAATTGTTTCTCTCCAAAAATAATTCTCTGGAAAGCTATTTTGACAAAAGTGTTTCTCAAAATAAGCAATTTTTAAAAGCTTGCCAAAAAAGGCTCATAATCTGATAATAGAGTTAGATTCCATGGTTATAAGTTCATTCCATAATGGACCAGGCAGTGGTCTTTGGGACACACATACACTAGTACTCTCTTGCTAATGTGCTTGCAATTCCAATATGGATTAAATAGGATAACTAAAATATCGTCGAAAGTGCTCATATGTCTTCAATGTGGAAGAATAAATGGTTCTATTATGAGAAAAGAGTCACCATACCGAGTAACTTGTCTCCCTGTCCTTGGCCACGACAATCAGGAGAAACAGCAATAGCAGCAACCTCCCCACATTTTTCTTCAAAGTAAGGAAAGAGAGCTGCACATGCTATAATATGGCCCTCTCTCTCCACAATAATGAATGAGTGCAGTGCTTTCACCAGCTAGAACAAGTTAAACAATGAAAGATTATGGTTAAAAAAACATATGCCAACAAAGATAAAACAGAAGCTGACTAGATAAATCTGAATAATGACAAGCATTAGGTGTAACCTCTTCCTCAGTCCTTCTGATCAATGTTCCAGACTCTTCTAGCGGTTGTAACAACTGCTTTATTCCAGGAACATCTGACACCCTGGCCATCCGTGCTCCTTCATAAAGATCGCTGAACCACAGATTCATGCACGTGTTAGCTGATGGGATTAACATAAGCATAAACTAAGATAACATCCTGGAATCTTTTGGAAGGTATTGATATTCAATGTCATAACATCCTGGTTCTCACTGGTCGTGCAGTTTTTAAGATACTGCTGATCAAAGGTAAGAGGAGGATAAAGTTTCTTTTGGAAAGACAAGAGAGATGGTTAAACATTTCATTAATTTCTGAACCAATTTATTGATGATGACCAGATCTTTGAGTTGTATAGAAATTCCTGATAAGTATGAAGTATAAGTGTCCAAATCAGATTGAACAATAGCACAATAGTTATTTATTCCCGATAAGCTTCCAACTCTTAGTACTTTAAGCACTTTTTGACAGAGAAATTGGACCAAGAAATAACATGGTTTTCTACATGCACGCTATGCTTCCAACCCTCGTATTTTAAGCATAAAAGCAAGGAGGATTAGTCTGACAAGTCCAGGACTAATGATCCAAATTTGGCAATTGAATTAACAGATCTTGAAACAGTAATCACAACTAATATTCTTCAGAATGTTCATACCTAGCAACCATTGTCCCAACTCCATCTCTTTGGAACAATTCCTTTAGTAAAACTCCACCAATAGTGCCATCCAGCAGGTGCACTCTTTGAACACCTCCCTGATGGAAATAGAAATATATTATTTGAATGAGTTTTGACAAGAAAAAGATATCACGCTAATAAGTGAGGTGACAATATTCTTAATAATGAAAAATTCCACATTTAAAGCAATTAAGATGGAAGACCACTAGGAGAGTGGATATTAATAATATTCTGCACAAAGTCAATCACTAGCGTAAAAATAACGAGTTGTCTATCCATGAAACACACATATCAGCCTTAACCAGAGGTCTCGGGTTTGACCCTGGGTATGGAGAAAATCTTGTTGGGAGCGACACCCTTGAATGGGCCCTGCAATGCGTGATCCGAATTTAGTCGGTGCTACAATGTGGGCTCCGGACACCGGGTGGGAAACCAAAAAAAAGAAAAGAAAATTAATAACAAAGAGATGCGAGTTTACAAGATAATCTGTAAACTTCTTTTGTATCTTCTAGATTCATCAGTTGCAGGTTAGCATTAAGAAGACCAAGCATGGTAAAAAAATAATTCGATTAGTGTTATCAGGAACTTACTCGGCAAACAAAAGCAGCAGCAGCTAATTCTGAGAGGTAACCATTTGATCGGCTTAGTTTCTCTTGTCCTCCAATTGCAAAACCTTGTTCACTAGACCAAAGCCCATTTCCATTGTCAAAACCAATGCCATTCTGAAATGTGGGATTGTATCTTTGGCTATAAACATCACCATTTTGGGAAGGGAGCGATCCATTGGAACCATGGTAACCTAAACGATTGAAGTCCTCCTGACTAACAGCTTTTACATAATTAGCAGCAGTCTCACTTTGCTCAGCTCGTCTGCGGACCAGCATATCAGCATCTTGAAGAGTTAAGAAACGAATGAGACGGCTAGACTCATCAAGAATTGGGCCGTCTATGATACAAATTAGTTTTTCTGCTCCTAGAGCCAAGGCACAAGCTGTTGCAACCTCATATGTGCTTCAATTGAACGGATCATATCATCAGTCTTAACAACTCAAAGCAAAATAAAAAAGGTAAGAGAAGCTACAGTTGCATGAACAACAGAGCACGTGTCAAAGTTTAAATTATAAACTGAAAACTATTTAGCCTGATCAACTAGCAATTGCCATCTACACATTCAATATAAACCTAAAAACCATCTCCCAATGGCATAATGAATCATCTGATCTCTCTACAGGATAGAAGTGAATGATGCATGAGTTGAAGCGACATCAAGCTGACTACTGATCAGATGCGGCTTCAGACAAGCATACCGTAGTAAGTTCTTTTTCTCTTATCAAGTGCATTTTTGTAGTATGTTGAAGTCATCAAATAAGTTAACCTTCAATGAAATGAATACCATCAATGCCACCCTTCATATAGATGAAAGTTTATTTGTCCTATACGTATTCAAAGATGGGAAAAGACTACTAACTTAAATAGAAGGAATAAAACATAGAGCAGAGGGTTAAGAATGTACTTTCCTTGTGAATTTTCTAGATTTCTTTAATTGTATCTAAATATACGTTGATCTTCAGAGATTTTAATATTAAATTTTAAGGTGTGAAACTTACAATTGAATGCGTTTCACAAAATCCCTTGAGTACTTGTCAAACAGCTAAACAGTAACAAAGTGATTTTAGATAAGTTAAGAGTAGCACAGACATGTCAAATACGAGTTTGATTGAAATCGATGCTGGAAGCATATCACTAAGCTTTAGTATCTAGCTGCCTGGACTGCATTTATTGTTTGCAGGTAACAAATTATGTAAACATGATGCAGCACCAGTTTATGCAAATCCACAACAAAAATACCTATCAAAAGTCATATAGCATACTTGCAGTTTAATACTTCTCCAGAGCTGGAATAACCAAGATTGCTCAATAGCACTATGGAATCCTGATCAAGCCTCTCGCGAATTCGAGAAACATCTACCTTCTTTACTTCACCAGTTGAAGCATAATCAATTCCTTCGACAACTCCTCTTTTCTGCCAGTAAATTGAAATGAAATCACCATTACAATGGAAGATATATGATAAAACTTAAACCTCCAAAATGATTATACATCTAGTAAAGCGAGTAGGTGGCACTTTATGTAGATTTTGGAAAGAAAGCAAAAATGAACAGATGAACAGGCAGTGGGTGACAAATTTGCACCTTCGCTGATAGAAAATTACCACTGGCAACACCAACACTATCATGCCAGCGACTATTATCTCCATGTCGGCGGACACCAGTCAATGAAGGGCCAGGTGACAACTTCGCCTCTATCATGAGACGAATTCTTCCAGATGTATCCATAGCTGCCTCGAGTGAATCAGGGTCTGTAATTCTGTAGCGGCCTACATACTTGGCCTCACTTCCTGTTAAAAAGAAGTAACAAAATCGCTTGCTTCTTAGAATAATCTTGTAAGAAGATAAATAACATCAGTATTTGGAAATGAAAGAAAAGAAGATACAGTAGTAAAAAATAAAAGTAGATGCCGTTTAACATTAAAGCTGTAGAATTCCTTTACAACTTTTATGTATTCTGAAATAAAAATGATGCATATATCATCGCCTTAAGGAGAAACAGAAGTGCATATATAATTAACCCCACTTTTCCTAATCAACACTACTTTATTAAGAATCTTTAGAAAAAGAAAATCAATCTGAGACAATGAGAATGAAAACTGAAATTCCCAACAAAAGAGAACCTTCAGTTTAGAAATCATAAATTCCGATATAAAAGGTATCTAAATGATGCTAAAAGGAATAACATATTTATTTCAAACAGTAATATTAAAAAATACCTGCTATCAGTATCAGAAATAGAGAAAAAAACATTTCCATTGTCCATTAACAAGAAATATCATAAAAATAGAATATATCAGAATTTCACTCACCCCTTTCAGTCAGAAGCCGGTCAATCTGAACATGAGTTCCTGGTACAAGAACAAATTTGATTCCCAGACCATGAAGGAGGGAGATATCCTGCAATAATTTAGCAGAAAAGATTATCTAAAGACAAAAGACAACATCTCTGCCAATTAATAACAAGAAAACAGAAAGGAATACAATAAAATGGGAACATGCCATGAGAAGATGATCCAAATGAGGGCTATCAACAATTTCAGCTGAGATTAAAACAACAAACGTGCTTCCTCGATGTGCAAGAAAGTAAGGCCATGCTTCTCTGAAAAACCCAACAAATAGATCGTCTTTTATGGCACTACTCACTTCAAAACCCACATCGTCCGTTTCCCCCAAAACCCTGCACTTCAATGACCTACTCCACAATCTCTTACAACGATTAACTTGAAAAGGTAAAAACTTTAACGAATTAAAACTAGTTATTCCCCGCTGAAAACAATTTCGAGCTTGAGGAGTCCAAATACTATTGCCACACAAAGCAGCCATGGTTGCTCAGGTTTGAGCAAGCAAATGCACGCAAAACTCCGATACAGTAGTGGGCTTTTTGGCGGCGGCGGGCTATGCCAGCTGCCTGCTGAATGGGGTGGCGTTGGGGGTAGGTGGAGTTAGAAGAATTTGTACCGGTAACTAACGACTCGCCACGTGTACGGGTCCTCAGTAATTAGGTTTGACTGGTGCATTTGTTCAATAACCTCGGCCGCCAGTCATATATAACATCCTAAAACATCAAATAAATGAGAAAAATAAGGCTATGTGTTCAAACACCATCTCTAATTAATTACTTGTCCACTTTTTCTTTTATAGTTGTCCCTAATTATTTATTTATTTTGACAAATCAAAGAGGACAAATTCTTTTTACCTATTATATCCTCAATTAAATGATTAATTATTTTTAAAAATGTAGAATTTTTCATCCACTTCATAATTAATAGGGATAAAATGATAAACTCACTATGTCATTAATTGTTTTTTTAATAGGTGTGTCAATTCAAAAGTGAACAAGTAATTAGGGACTTGTGAGCCTGATATATTTCTTTAAAAAATATGTAAGTACATAAATTAAAAATCACTTTGTTTTTAGAAAAGCTTTAATCCATAACCAAACGCCCTCAATGGGAATTAAGTTACGTAAAAAGCCAAGATTATGCTATTTTTGGTATAAAGAGACCCCATTTTGGTCATATATCAAATCATGCGTCGTCCTTGGTGGACTGCATTCTGACAAAATCAATGTTAATCGAATAATTAAGTTGCACTGGGCTATGTAGAGACATTCATTTTCAAGATCTGTTCTATTACATGTATTAGGAGAGTTTTTTCTTTTTAATACGCACTATAGTATGCCATTTGAAACTTGAAAGGTCCTCTTTTGCATTAATCATTACAAAAGATTCCTCAATTCTTGTTTCTGTAAGCCATTTAACCAATTAAAAATATATACAACTGTTAACTGTTCCCTCCTTTTCACGAAAAGTGACCTGGTTTGACTTAGCATAGAGGTTAAGTAAATAAAGAAGATTTTTTAATCTTGTGATCCTAAATTAAAGTTATGTCAAATGTACAAAATTATCCTTTAATCTTGTGGTCTTAAATATGCCACGTGGAAAACTGAAATTAAAATGTTACCAAAAAAAAAATAGGTCATTTTTTTTTAAACAAACTAAAAAGGAAAGGATGTCATTGTTTTTGAAACGGAGGGAGTATAGTAATTTGCAATACTTCTTGTTAAAAGGGACAAAAAAAATTATAGTTCTGGTCAACACTTTTTGTGAACGGCAGATAAAGAAATGATGTGTGTACATGGAGTTTTTGTGATAAATTAAGAGATAAACGGTCCAATCAGAAGATTTTTCAATGGAGAAAAAAAGAATATAAAGAAAACAGAGTTCAACTCTACAGCAAAAAGGGGTAGCTGATACTCTAGATTTCAGATCTTCTACTATGATAATGGAGATTCAACACTCCAATTTTCCTATGCTTATTGCCTTCCTTCTCTTTGTAGCCATAGCTCTGAAGCTATGGAAAAAATCCAAGATTCAGTATAAACTCCCTCCAGGTCCTAGAAAACTTCCACTTATTGGGAATTTGCATCAGTTATCTAATTCATTGCCTCACCATACTTTGAAGAATTTGTCAAACAAATATGGTCCCATGATGCACCTACAACTTGGTGAAGTTTCTGCTGTTATAGTATCATCACCACAAGTGGCAAAAGAGGTACTGAAGACTCATGACATAATCTTTGCTAATAGGCCACAACTTCTTTCTGTACAGATTCTAAGCAACAACAGCCCCACCCTTTCATTCTCTCCTTATGGGGCTAATTGGAGACAGCTTAGAAAAGTATGTGTCTTGGAGCTTTTAAGTGCAAAGCGCGTTCAATCATTTGAGTCAATCAGGGAAGAGGAAGTTGAGAATCTTATTGAAGCAATTTCATTTATACAGCCACAAGTTCCTATTGATATTAGTGAAATGCTATTCTCGATGACGAATAACATAACTGCCAGGGCAGCCTTTGGTAAGAAATGCAAACACAAAGATGAGTTTATTAAAGCTATGAAAACAATTACAGAGCTATCAGGAGGTTTTGATATACCAGATTTATTTCCTTCCTTGAAAATTTTCCACTCATTAAGTGGAGTGAGGTCTGCACTTGAGAAAGTACACCAAAATGTTGATAAAATCTTTGAGGATATAATACAAGAGCACAAGGCAAATAAGAGAGACATGTTGTATAAGGAAGATTTGGTTGATGTTTTACTTAGGGTTCAAGAAAGTGGTGATTTAGAAATCCCCATATCAAGAAACACTCTCAAATCTGTCATTTTGGTATGCTCTTTCAACCTTATAATCCCCTTTTCTAAAACAAGAAGTGCTTTAGTTTTCAAAAAACTTTTTTTGGAACATCATATTATGTTTGTCTCTACTCAAATCACACAGAAAAATATCTGCTCACTAGAAGGAAATCATACATGAGGACTATTACTTTACAATTGAATGCTTGATATGTCAAAATTATTATATTGATGCATCTATATGTTGCCTACTTATCATAGAGCATAGAGAAAATGTTTTTATCATTTTGCCTAATTCTAAATAACTGCTGAGTGACTAACATCACCTCAATTCATTTGAACTAAAAGTTTATCATATGGCTGTACACATTCAGGAAATCTTCATAGGGGGAACAGACACATCATCCACAGTTTTAGAGTGGGCTATTTCAGAAATGATGAAGAATCCACAAGTGATGGAAAAAGCACAAGCTGAGGTGAGACGGGTTTTCAAAGGGAAAAGTAAAATTACAGAATCGGAAATTCAAAAGCTAGATTATATGAAATTGGTTATCAAAGAGACACTACGAATGCATCCACCAGCACCGTTGTTACTACCAAGAGAAGCTATAGAAAAATGTGATATTGGTGGCTATGAAATACCTGCCAAAACCAAAGTCATCATCAATGCATGGGCAATAGGTAGACATCCAGAGCACTGGAAAAATGCTGAATGCTTTGAACCAGAAAGATTCCAAGATTCAGACTTGGATTTCATTGGGACTAATCTTGAGTACATACCATTTGGAGGTGGCAGAAGGATATGTCCAGGGACATTATTTGGAATTGCGAATGTTGAACTTCCACTTGCCAAATTACTATTTCATTTCGACTGGAAACTCCCTGATGGAATTGAAGCAAGTAACCTTGACATGACAGAGACTTTTGGTGCAACAGTAGGGAGGAAGAATGATTTGTATTTGGTTGCAAAACCTTATATTTCCAAATCCCAAGACTGATGACTTATGCACATGAAATAAGGTTTCTTCTATTCTTTTCTCTGTTATTTCACACTGTTATTGACTGTAACAGAATGAAAGCATCCTTGCAAATACATCTAAGTATCCACATTTCTTAATATTTCATAATATGCCCAAACAGATAGAAAAAAAAACTCTTGTCTAGTCTCTGCCTACTGCATGTGCTAAATCAAATCATAATAAGATACTAATAAGTTGTCTACAGGAAAATTAATGTTGAACTAGTTTCTGAACGAGTCTTTGTGTACTAGGCATTGCTAGTACAAAAGGCTTTTACATTTTAATAACATGTTCTAAAACTGGGGAATTTAACTGCTGTTCGAGGCTAATTATATTGCATAGGTAGATCAAAATATTGCTCTAACATGAATTGAACAATCAAAACAGAATACATAATATTGTCTAAAGATCAAAATAATTTTTAACACCATTTTCTTGAAATCAACCAATTTATTCAACGGAAGGAAGACAAACAATCAAGTTAGAGGAACTGATAGACATAAAACTATCTGACCTCGAAAATACTGAACCCGAAATAATGCACTATATATGCCAAAAGAATACTCGATCCAAACTCAACAAGAAATCGTAGTTAAGCTAATTTGTGAAAGTTGACAAAGAACTTCAGTACTCTCACACAAAAGCTGGAAAATCAGTAATAGAATCAAATGTTAAGAGCAAAAGTTAGGTCTCTAAGAGAAAATGCAGCACAGTATTGGATCATTTCAGCAGCTTACTATCTAAATCCATGGTCAAAGTAGGAAAGGAAAATACTATTTCCTGTAACTTTACCTTCTATTAGGCCTACTATGGCAAATATTATTTGGGTGAAATTTCACCATGTGTTTGACCATAGTATTTAGAAAACATATTTCACATTTTTAGAAAAGTATGATTTATACCCATAAGTGTAAAAACTATCAAAACTAACCATACGTTTGTATTACAAGTCAATTGGATCTTCGTTGCAACAAATAACAAGTAGTGTCCATGACACTGGAGCAATGTGGTAGTTTGGAGTGAGTGCAACAAGCATCATTACATACATCGTGAAGTAGACAAAGCACATGACTTTGTTACCTTGAGCCGATTGTTCATCATTTTTTTCAACAACCATATCATCACTTTCATATTCACCGAATATTTCATCACGATTTTGGTGTTCACGTAAAAAAATTATGAAATACAACGCAAACAACTACTATAGAGGGTGTTTTTATAAAAGATAAAAGTTTGGTATAAAATTTCAATTTTTAAAAGATCCCAAATAATGAGATTTGGCTCAAATACTAGGAAAAACTAGTATTTGGGAATTTGAGATATTTGCCAAAAATATTTATCAAATAATAGCAAATTATATGGACAAACACTATTTGCCAAATTTCCCCACAAATATTACTTGGCAAATCTATGGCCAAACGGGTATTGAGACGCAAATGATTCATTATAGTAATTCATAAGTAATACTTACTAGCTCCAAATTTACCAGAGTGTAAATCAATACATATTTTGTGTTAAATAGGAATATAAGTTAGAACTCACAAGTTCTTTTCTTCTTTAGAGAGTGCAATAGACAGAAATGTAATTCACCTCCAAACCAGCTACCAAACGACCCCTTAAAATCCTAGCCTCTCTGCTCTGTCCCTTCTTCTTTTCAACCATTTTTCTTCATTTATCAGCCTTCTCCTCTATTTTGTTAATGATAAGATGGAACTTGAGGATGAATTGAAGAAGATGAAAAAAAATTTGAACACCCATAAATTTTTACAATAACCAGTTTTTTATTTTTATCCGAAAATATTACTTCCTTGATTTTTAACCTAATAATTATTTAAATTCTACCATGGTGGGATTATTTTCTAGATCTCATTTTCAAATTAAAAAAAAACAAGTGTGGTATGTGTACTAAGATATAAGTTGAGGTATATTTCAATAAATATTAATGATAGTTCAAATAGAAAAAATAAAACGAATCTCAGGAAAAAGTGATGTGTTTTTTTGTATTATTACAAATCTACTACTTCTCTGTTATTAGCGTAAACATTATTGGCTTTTTGCTAGATGCACTTTGCTTTGTTAATACTTACAAAATTACAAATCAGTCAAGTTGGTTGTTAGCACGTGTGCAGTGTGTTTGATACCATTTGTCACTATTTTCATGTTTTTCTTGATATTAATTAATTAATTATTATTTTTTAGAGAGGAGCAAAATTCAATAAGGATGAGTAAAAGTGAAGGATGGGAGTAGCAGTCATTTCTTTTATAGCTTGTGATCACATCTCGTTCTGTATTAACGAATAGAAGACAAGTTATAACTATGTGTTGGTGTTACGCAAATGCTAAGACATAAAGAACCCAATTTATGTTTCTATATTTTGAATATTATATTGGAGTTGGGGAATTGTTGTGGTTCATAAAAAGGATGAGTTACATAGTTAATAAATCTCTTTTAGATGGAATATCCTATCATAACCCCTAAAATTATGTATTTTACAATCAAAATCCATATAATTCCCTCTAACTACTTAATTAGCTAAAACCAGAAAAAAGGATGTGGTATACTGATCAAACTGGTAAAATGGGCTTATTTTAAGTTTATAGTAGCAAATATGGGTCGCTAATTGGTCATTAATTTTTGACCCAGTATGAAATCAATTTGAATGACCGCATAGGAATTTGCCCAACTAGTTGATAACTTTTGCGAATGGAAACAAATGTTAATTATAGCTAAGCTAAGACCAGGTAATTACGTGAAACTTGAAAATAAGCAGCTACTAAGTAGATGCAATTCTTCAGAGCGAATCCGTCAAACATTCATCTCCATTGAGTGGTACTTTTCTAAACTAATTACTAGTAGCTCGGGACAATTGAGTTGCTATCTTTTCTTATCCCTTTTAGAAAAGGTTTAGCCATGGTAGCTAGGGAAGTATGGTGGGTATAGTTCAAGTTCCAATCTCTGCAATACTCTGTAAGGCTGGTTTCCATTGCCCCCCACCACCATGATGTCTTCCCATACTTCTTTGCCCACTGCTGCTACTGCTACTGCTTCCATGTTGATAAGTTTCATGTTCCATCTGAACAAAAAAGTGCACAAAAGATGCATGAATATTGAGCTGCAGAAACACCAATAGTAGTAAAAAGCAATTGGATAAAAAACCTTTTCTATTTGGATTAGTTAGTCATCATGCTTTGAACAGAATCTCTCTCCTCACGACTTTGTCAGACGCACCATTATTACTTTTACTTTATCAAACAAATGATCTAATCACACAAATTTCATCGCAATATTCCTTAACCTTGCAAAGTCAGAGGATTTGAAAATATTATTAATTCTCATTATCTCTTTAAGTAATCAATCCTTTCGTTCACGCGACTAACGACAGTTTCTGATTAGGACTCTGGAACTAAAAAAACGCTTGGAGATGGAGAAAAATCAGATTCAGTGTCTCTTCGCTATTTTAAAAAATCTTATACTGTACTAACAATGAATCAGCATTAACAATTATTAACAACCACTTGATATTCTGGTAATCTCTTGTTTAATTCTTTAATTTCTGTTTCAACGAATAGGAAATACCCATGTGATTCCCTTTATGATCGACAGAGATAAAGCCCGCATAATTGGGAAGTGGAATTAAAAACATATGCTATAATGATCAAGAGAGAGACTCTCATTACACATTTTAATGGCTTCTTATAGAGATTCCACTATACCTTTCCATAATTAACCAAGGAAAAGCACATGGTTTCCATTATTCATTTAACAAAACCAAGTAAGTAAATAAATGAAAAAGAAACATAATTCTAGCCAGCCTTTCTCCGTATCTTTTTTATCTTTGCCGACCCTAATGTTGTCCAACTAATATATACGTGACAAATTTAACATCACAAGATTCAAAGTCTCTCTTTATTTTATAAACTTCTAGCTAGCTTAATTATTGTACAGAAAAGATGGCTAAGGTTCATCCGCCCTAATTGATAGATCAATACATATTCCTTAAAATGTGCACCAATAACAACCTCAATGTAATAGTATATTCAGAAAATAATTGACTAGCGGAAAATAAAATAAGGAACCATTTTTAGGATGGCTACCTAACAAATTATTTACCCTGTTTATATAATAAAGACAATTATTTCAGGGATATGTAAAATAATGTAGTTAGACAAATAATACTAACAACCAAATATGTCACTTATTCCTATCAAATCTTCAGATAATCATGGCCTCATAGGTGCAATAATAATCTCACTTGCCATCATATGGAAAAGAGCAACTTTCACATATAGCAAACACAAAATTCATATTTGTATGTTATAGCAAAGTTTTGTATAATTGCGCTCCATAGCAAACATAAATATGTATATTTCGCTATACATATACAAAAGAAAGCAGTTGTATAATCTACTTTGGTATACATAACAAAAAGATCAATTGTATAAAGTGAGAGAAGCGCGTGAGCGAGCGAGATCTGGGAGAGGGGAGAGAGGGGAACGAATATATATGTATATATACAATTTTCTCTCGCTTTATACAAACACAAACACATTCTATACAATTTGCATTTTTGTATAAAGTGAGAGAGCGAGATCTGGGAGAGTGGCGAGCGAGATCTGGGAGAGGGGAGAGAGGGGAACGAATATATATGTATATATACAATTTTCTCTCGCTTTATACAAACACAAACACATTCTATACAATTTGCATTTTTGTATAAAGTGAGAGAGCGAGATCTGGGAGAGTGGCGAGCGAGATCTGGGAGAGGGGAGAGAGGGGAACGAATATATATGTATATATACAATTTTCTCTCGCTTTATACAAACACAAACACATTCTATACAATTTGCATTTTTGTATAAAGTGAGAGAGCGAGATCTGGGAGAGTGGCGAGCGAGATCTGGGAGAGGGGAGAGAGGGGAACGAATATATATGTATATATACAATTTTCTCTCGCTTTATACAAACACAAACACATTCTATACAATTTGCATTTTTGTATAAAGTGAGAGAGCGAGATCTGGGAGAGTGGCGAGCGAGATCTGGGAGAGGGGAGAGAGGGGAACGAATATATATGTATATATACAATTTTCTCTCGCTTTATACAAACACAAACACATTCTATACAATTTGCATTTTTGTATAAAGTGAGAGAGCGAGATCTGGGAGAGTGGCGAGCGAGATCTGGGAGAGGGGAGAGAGGGGAACGAATATATATGTATATATACAATTTTCTCTCGCTTTATACAAACACAAACACATTCTATACAATTTGCATTTTTGTATAAAGTGAGAGAGCGAGATCTGGGAGAGTGGCGAGCGAGATCTGGGAGAGGGGAGAGAGGGGAACGAATATATATGTATATATACAATTTTCTCTCGCTTTATACAAACACAAACACATTCTATACAATTTGCATTTTTGTATAAAGTGAGAGAGCGAGATCTGGGAGAGTGGCGAGCGAGATCTGGGAGAGGGGAGAGAGGGGAACGAATATATATGTATATATACAATTTTCTCTCGCTTTATACAAACACAAACACATTCTATACAATTTGCATTTTTGTATAAAGTGAGAGAGCGAGATCTGGGAGAGTGGCGAGCGAGATCTGGGAGAGGGGAGAGAGGGGAACGAATATATATGTATATATACAATTTTCTCTCGCTTTATACAAACACAAACACATTCTATACAATTTGCATTTTTGTATAAAGTGAGAGAGCGAGATCTGGGAGAGTGGCGAGCGAGATCTGGGAGAGGGGAGAGAGGGGAACGAATATATATGTATATATACAATTTTCTCTCGCTTTATATAAACACAAACACACTTTATACACTTGCATTTGTATAAAAAACGAGAGAGGCGAGGGAGAGAACGAGAGTGGCGAGCGAGATTCACCAGAAGAGAGGTGAAATAGCAACAGTTTGTTATGAGGTACAATTAAAATCAAACTATATTTATATCATTTAATTTTGAATTAATAGTTTGCTATTATATACAATTTTCCCTATGAAAAATAGACACACTTGAAAGCAGGCCCAATATCACTATCCGAGGTATAATAGACGTCTCTGTTTATTACTTACTCCCTCCATCCCATATATCGTACACTTGTTCATTTCACGTCCATTAAGAAATCATGAAATGGATAGTTTAGCTAATTTATCTTTTATCCACTCTTGTAAAAAATAATTTATTTTGGATCTTATAAGCTTGTTTAGGCTTTTAAAAAATATTAATTGTAAGGGTGAAATTGAGAAGTTTTAATTAATTAATTTAAGTAATTTGAAATAACTATTTATAGTAAGGTGGACAATAATATGAGAAGGTGAAAGTATTTATAAGTTATAAGCTTCTTCTTCTTTTTTATGCACTCATCTTTTCGGAAGGGAAAGATGCTTTATAAGTTATCGAGATATCATCAAATCTACAGAGATCAAATACAAAAGAATCCTTAATTGCAAGCCAATTTTTTACTTCAAAAATTTGAATAACAGAATCTTATAGCAGTAGTAGCCTTTAAAATGAATGCAAACGAAGTGAAAAAAAAATCCAAACAGTAATTTAAGTTTGTATTCAGTTGGCCGTTGGGTATGTTTAAAAGGGTGAAAGTGACTTAACTTAGACCCGAGAATTTAAAACACATCTAAATAAAAAATGGTCCTAAAAGGATTTGTTGTAAAAATTAATTACCTTAGCTGGGATTCCATTCACCATTTTGGGCTTGTTTTTCACTGCTGAAGAATCAACGGAGATTTTCTTTGAATCGAGAACAAGGCCTCCACTTTCCCGGAGTAATTTGCCAAGTTTCACACACTTTTTTGCAGCAAACTCTTTTAGTACATCTGGAAAAAAAAAATGATCGATCAGATTAATGATAAAGAAATTATTGAACGAAAAATAAATTGAGATATTAATTTTTTTACCTTCGAAGCTGATGAGTCGATAAACTTGTCCAAGAAGTAAAGTATCGCCGGGGCGGAGAAGCTTAAGCTGCCTGACGGGCGAACCATTGTGTGTTCTCTCAGTTGGAGAAGTGATAACAAGGGCGACGTAGTGGCCAGGATTCGAACTCATGACTTCATGTGCACTTATAGACCAATAAATCCTCTCAATTTTATTGCCTGGATGTTGAATCACTACTGTTGCTGCCTCTGCCGCTTGGCAATTCCCCATCTTAAACTCAAACACCGGCCGGTCAATCGATTGATAATGCAGAGTGCAAACTAAATCAAAATGCACAAAATTTAGTTTCAATTTTCTGAGTGAAGTTAAAGATGAATAGAAGAAGATGATTGATTACTCCAAAACTAACTTGTCAAGCAATAATAAAAACAGAGAGAACTCTGACAGTATACACACTCACCGATGCAGAAGATTCCACAGAGAAATTCAATCACCAATATGGGAAGAAAAACTACGTACGCACGGTTTTCAGTTGTGTAATTTTTTTGGAGTTTATATGAGCTAAAGAGAAGGCAGCAGAAGAAGAAGTAGTAGTAACAGGGGAGAATAATGATGTAAGGAAGCGTGGCAGAAAATGAAGTAAATTTGGTGGTAAATGAAATTAAAGGGAGCGTGTGAAGAAAGCATGAATGAGGGATTGTAGCTTTAAATAGAGAGACGTAAGAAAAAAGTATACATCTGCCAAACCCCCACAACCTGAGCTTATATGGCCTATTGTTGTTTTGTCATACTACAAAACAGCGGTAGTATGTATTATTTGATCTATGTTGATTTAATATGTTTTTTTAAAAAATTTAATCAAAGATATATATTATTGAATTAACTTTACTAATTATATTTTAAAATATTAAATTTAATTAGTATTTTATATATTTATTTAATATTAAAGTAATATGAATTATTGTTTAATTTGCAAAAAAATGAACCAATAAAATAAAACATCTACGCGAGTAGTTTATGAGTTACGACTTCACGTTTGCAGGTGAGACACTCTGAAAGTCAGAGGTGGCATGTGGACCCTCCTTTTTGAGACATCTAATTTTTAAGCTATAATTTTTCTTTTAAATTTGTCAATAAATTAATTTAGTGTATATATTTTGTTAGTACTATATTTTATGTTTATAAATTATAATAAAAATGTGTTAAAATAAATATTATTTTATATGAAGATCATCACAGAAATCTTAAAAAAATATAATTATGCTATTAGAAATCAAAAAATAAAATATGGACTTCTTTTATGCCAAATTTTAGGCCATGCTATTATGGGAAAATTCCTAATTTCCCCCGATATGATTCTATTTTGCTTTTCTATCTTTTGTGATGCATTTTAGAACTTCTTAATTATTAATTTTTTTTAATATCTCTTATCATACATTTTCCTATTACTGTATTTTTAGGACTCCTTGTTTTTCCTCTTGTCATATATATTTTAGAATTCCTTGATTTTAAATAATATAGAGATAATTAAATAATGATTTGAGGAAAACAGTATCTGTCAATTTTGTCTATTATAAACTCTTTTAATAAAAAAACAAAAAGTCCAATCAACATTTTAAATGATTTTTATGTTTTTAAAGTAACATAGATAGATTTTATTTTGACACTCAAATAATTATCAAAACACATGATAAAATATTTCTATTAGACCTTTTCGATTCAAAATCTTCTTAAAAAATTGTGCATGTTATCATACACTCATTACTTAATTACATCAATCACTTAACATATATCACTTTTTTAGTTGTCCTCAATAAGTTGTAAATAATCATATTTATTTCAATTGATGTTATTATGTATAATTAAAGAATGATATATAGCTTATGTGATTAACTTAATTATGAATAAGAAGTGTCTAATAAGAATAATTTATCTCGTATTTAAAGTGCTCAAATAAAATATATCATAATTAGAGCGTCCTAAATTATAAATTTACTGTCAAATTTTAAGAAAATTATTGTTGTATTCCGTCATTTTTAATTCACGTGCACACTTTAATTTAGCATGAAGTGAAGAAAAAAAATCATAAACATTTATATTTATATAATTTTATTTTTTTAGGATAAAATAAGTATTAAAATTAAATTATTTATAAATATAAAAATTAGTATTCTCTTTCAAAAACAAAATTAAAAACCGTCGTGCGCGTGCCTCAGCATCTCCGTCCATTACCTCTACAGTTCAACTGCTACGTTGTTAAAATACCACCCTTTTTTTTTTGGAATATGAATGTTCTTATTCTTCGCAAAAATATGATCAAACACAATTTTATATTAAATTCTAATTTCACAATTTTAAAGTGAAAGATGTACTGTCAAACACCTACTAATTCAGTATAAGAGAAAAAGTATTTAGGAAGAATCAAACATTGTACTTCAAGCAAGGCGTTAATTTAATTTGATTTGGCGGAGGAGAAATAAATAAACTTGTTCTTCAGAGTCCTAAAATGTGGAGAGCCAAAGACGATAAACAAAGACATTTTACTCCCTCCAATATAATAATTTATAGAACATAGCTTGATATAATATGAGATTTTACAAAATAACTTTAGTACGAGACGTAACAATATTTAATTTTAAAATTATAAACAGCCAACTAATATTACATGTATTATTTTCTCTCATACCCTAAACGATATGTAGCTCCCAGAGTTAATCTTAATTAAGCTTGGATTTTGAACAAACTAGAAGCCTTATCGATTATTTTTTTTTATTGGAAAAACCTACAATCACTAATTTTTGAGTGCGCACAGGGTAAAAAAACCCCACTCTTATGGCCTTATCGAGTGCTAGGTCATCTAGGACTTTATATTATGATGTGGATATATTAGTCAATGACAAATTAAACTGGTGCATGTGATAGATTCATTTCAAATGGATGCTCCAGTAAGGGATTCTTATTTACCTCCAAGTTCGTTAACCAACATTTATGTTTTGCCATGCTTAATAATGTACATGTGTAACAAGTGTGATGAATTAAAGGGTCTATATAGTTTTTTTTATTTTATTTCTGAAAACGAGGGGCGTTAGAGCATGCGATGGTTAGTTAGTTGGTGACCATACTCTTCTCTTAATTTGGTACCACAAAAGATATGAGTAAAAAAAATTAAGTAGAAGAAGATAGAGCAGACTCCCAAGAGTCAAAAAGTTCCAGTATAGAAGAAAAAAACCAAAAAAAAAAATTAACTAGTCCAACTTGTGAGTTAACGTGGCGGCTCAATAAATCATACTAAATGTAATGTTTTTATTGATATGGGACCAAACTCATAAAAATATATGTAAAGCATCTTTAAAACATGGTATTAAAATTTCAAAAATATCCTGATATGAACTAAATATATGAACAAAGAAATTTGAAATTTTAAAAATAACTTCGATATAAACCAGACAAATCAATAAAAAGGTCAGTGCTTCTAGCGTCTTATTAGTATTAAGGATGAAAAAAAAATAATCTACCGAACATCATCGTTAGAAAAAAAGAAGGAAAAATAAATTTCTGTTTTTTTTTGTTCTTATTTGATGACCTTTGTGAATTTTAATCTCTATCGTCTAATGTCTATTGTGACTCATCATGTATATATCTTTGGAAATCCACTTACCTTAAATGGACTTCTCTGTATATATGTATGTATGTCGTTCCACTTTTTACTTTGACCGATCGAGAGTGGAAGTGCTAAAACACACCGTTTACCAACCACAAGTTGTTGTCATTTGTTGGCATGATGGCTAACTTTTATGTTGTCAATAAGTAATTAACAATTAATATACTTTTCTTGTACTCCATATCTTTTAATTCTTTGTTTTAAAATCTTAAGTGCAGATTAATTAAATTAAACTAATAGTGCTTGTGCTGTTTTCCAAAAGTAAAATAATGTCAAAACATCTCTTTTAGTATGATTTGGAGCAGTAAGGGATTCAATCGAAATTCATTAGATGGAAAAGTACCTACATAATTCAAGATTAAATTACTTGCTATGTATATATATATATATATAATAGATGGCATCGTCTTATCTTCTTTGGTACTTTACTTCTTTAAATAGAGTAAATCTCTTTAGTGAAAATTCTGACTCTATCACAAGCCAGTGGAGTCCACGGATGAAAATTAGCGTAGTCAAACCAACCTCAAATTGGAATTGCTAGTGTCCCTATTCTTAGTTCTCTGTATGTAAGCACTTCCGTGTAGTGGTCAGGTCAAACGAATTGGCCAAATTAATCACCAGATTTAATGTGACTTACATGTGCATATTTGATATTAGCTCGTGATTCTTCATGGCACTCCACCACGTTGGTACTTCATGCTCTCACAATTGTACTCTGAATTGAGAAAAGGCCGTTTTGTGCTCTGTTTCTTTTTGTAGATTTTAACACACAAATTTGAAGTGCATGACTAATACGTAAATCTAATTCACATAATTAAAGGTATGACAAAGAAAAGACCTTTCATTACTAAATTGATATTTTTACCCCCTCTATTTGATATTTTTCTTTGTATAGTTATTTGTGTTAGAGTTTTGCCCTGATTTTCTTACCATAATTTAAGATTTATTTTTCCTTAAAGAAAAAACAAAACATTACCATAAATGTTTTTACTTTTCTTGAAAGGAAAATATAATATTATTTTATATTTGGTTTATTCTCTCCTTTTAGGACTCCTTTTCTAGTAGGAAAGGTTTTAGGACTCTATAAATATAGGTTTATTTCTTCTAACACAATAACAATAGCATCCACAATGTAGTTGTTTAAGAGTTTAGTTTATGGGGAGACTTTCTCTCAACAATTTTAATATCTTTTTATTAGTTTTTAATATGTAGGTCATTTGACCAACCTCTAATAATATTATGTCTTTTAGAATAGTTTTGTTTGTCATCTAATTTACCATCTCAATGATTTGCAATTGTAAGCTTCCGCATGACGCCCTAATCACCCTTCAGAACCCAACAATTTGGACATGACAAAATTCAAATTTCGCACTAAATTGAGATTAATAATCTCTCTGTCCCTAATTACTTGTCCATTTTGACAAATCAAGAAAGGATAAAAAAAAAATTACCTATTTATATCCTCAATTAATTACTTTGAAAAAAGTAGAACTTCTTTTTAATTCATCACTTCGTAATTAATAGGTGTAAAATAGTAAACTCACTATGTCAATTATTATTTTCTTAATAGGTGTGTCAATTCAAAAGTGAACAAATAATTAGGGACAAAGAAATTATGATTTATGAACTAATTACGTAGAAAATACTTTTTCCATTCATTTTATACGATACTATTGGACCTTACATATCAACTAAATGCATTGCACGATACTTGATAAATTGTTCACGATTTTACATATACACTCAAGATAATTACTTTACTATTGGAAAATACTAGATATTTGTTAGCTCTTTAGAATTCCGTGTGCCTATAATCTTCCAAGATATTTTAAGTGATTTTTGTACCAAATTTGTTAAAGATGTCGATTTTTTCCCAAAAACAAAATAATTTTACATGGATCTAGAATTTTCACTTTTATGTAAGGCTCTTACATGGCAAAATATGTGGCAAATAGTTCCTGACAATTGACATGATACGTGGTTGTTCATGACAATTAGGTCCAAAAGAATAATAAATCAACTGGGCTTGGAATATGCCAAGTTCCAATAACACATGGCCCATCATAAGGTTTGCAACTCTCAATCTTTGCTTATACTAATATCTTTCTCTCTTTTTTCTTTTTTTTTTTTTGGTCTTGACTTTGCATATATAACCACTAATCCACTGTATATGCAACAATTTCAGATCCGTCAAAAAATAAAAAGTTATAAGAATCAGAATAATAGTATTTCAAAAGTTAAAACAGTTTTACAGCAACAATTTTTAAAAGTTTCTTGAATTATTTTACAATAAACCCTTTGATTCATCATATTTATTAGAGTAAATTTTAGGTTTAGCAAACATAAAAATCATATTTGTATGCTATAACTATAGTTTGCATAATTGCGCTCCAAAGCAAATTTTATGTTTGCTATGGAGCATCAGATTTGTATAAAAATCGCAGGCAGCTTTGATTTATATAAAATCACAGACATCTGATTTGTATAATCGCAACAATTTGTATAAATCGGGAATCGATGTCTATGAAAATTGCATTTGTATATATGTTTATGTTCTTTATGTTTGTATATCTGCATAAAATTTGAATGTATAACAATTAAATCGAAATAAAATATTTGTATATCAAATTTCTCTCTCGCTTTATACAACACAAATTATACATAGTAATTTGTATAAAAGCGAGAAAGAGAGAAAAGGCAAAAAGAGAACTGGTAGCGGAAGATCTGTTTTTGTATAATTATAAGTGTATAAGACAAAAATATATGTATTTGTATTTGTATATACAGTTTTCTCTTGCTTTATACAAACAAAAACACAATTTATACATTTGTGTGTGTATAAAGTGAGAGAGTAGATGGAGAGTGGCGAGCGAGATCTCGGAGAATGACGAGCGAGATTTCTGGGGAGAGAGGCGATGACAAAGTATTTGCTACAAATTATAATAAAATGAAACTGTGGTTATAACATTTTATTTGAATTAATAGTTTGTTATTTTATACAATTATCCCATTTTAATATCTTGATTTTATTTATATAAAGTTTATTTTCATAAATTTAATAATGAAAGATATTCAAATTTATTCTAAAAATTAAATGTGTTCCTTAATATTGCAAGCTCTAATAATACTTTTAGTACGTGAAATTATTTTTATTTGTTAAATAAAATGTCCAAATAAATCGCTATATAAAATAAAAGGAAAGGTGTATTTATCATTTGCTTAATGTAATCAAATTATATTAATTTATTATAAAAGTAATTAAATACTTAAATAACATGTGAATATACTAATTAGTTACAGTTAAATAATAATAAAACTGTGTAGAACATGCAATATGCCATGCAATTTGTAAGCACCAAAAGACAAATAAATTTTGTAAGTATATGTTTGACAAATCTGGCATTGGCAGCAATCGTGCCAAAACCACCAACAAACAAAATCACCTCACCATCTCCGCATCTATTTTCAATCAAGGCATCTCATCAGCCCCAACCTAATTTATGTATTTTCATAAGTAAGATCTGAAAAAGATAAAAATTAATTTTAAAGAAAAATTTGAAGTATTTTAGTCTTAATGGTTTTCTTAATAAAATTTTTAGTAGTTTAATTATTTAACTATTTGAACTTTTATTTTAATTGATTGCTGACAAAAAATGTGATGAGTCGTTTTCTCAATTTACTGTCCGTCTTTTGCGTCTTGTATTAAAAGGTATATGTTGCATCGACCACGTCGAAGTTTCTTGTGAAATTAAATTCCACCTAAATTTGGTTACATCAAAGCTTTTCTTCTCTTCTTCTTCTTCATGCCAAGAATCCCATCCCCTAATTTCGTCCAAAGATTAAGGGTTAGGGTTCTACGATCAAGAAACACGTCATCATCTCTGTTGGGTTCTTGAATTGTATGTTGTATTAGCAACTTCTCTACGAAATTCTCATTTTGTTATTGTTAGGACTCGGATCTGTTTGTTTATACACCTTAATCAGGATTTTGTGTTGACAGATAACGAATTGAATGTGAAGATGGATAAGGGCAAAGAGAAATTGACTGCTAATGAGGATAATCAATTATTGTCTCCTTCCAAGGAAGGGAAAGGAAAGAGATTATGGAAGAAAGTGAAGTACCAGCTTGTGGAGTATCATTCATTGCCTGGGTATTTGAAAGACAACGAATACATTCTGGGTCATTACCGGGCCGAATGGCCATTGAAGCAAGCATTGCTCAGCATCTTCACAATTCACAATGAGACCCTAAATGTTTGGACGTAAGAGTTACCGCTCTTCACTTTTAACAATCCTCTTAGTATTACTCTGCTTTCATTTTTTATAGAGTAAAGTTCAACTTGATTCTTTTCTTTCTGTTACATTCTTTGTTTAATTGGCTTGATTTTATGGTACTATAGATTAGAAAGGATGCTATGCTCTGCGATAACTTTTTTCCTTATAGAGGTTTTGGATTAATTGAATTTTGGACTCAAAGTTCTTTTTAACTTTCATTGTTGAGGGCAGTATTAGCCACCTGCAGTCTAAGGTCCTTACGAAGTTTTGTTAGAAAAGGAGGGTCAATCAGTCATTTAGCTGCTTTCCTTATAGAGGTTTTTGGATTAATTGAATTTTGGACTCAAAGTTCTTTTAACTTTCATTGTTGAGGGCAGTATTAGCCACCCTGCAGTCTAAGGTCCTTCAAGTTTTGTTGAAAAGAGGGTCAATCAGTCATTTAGCTGCTTTCCTTATAGAGGTTTTGGATTAATTGAATTTTGGACTCAAAGTTCTTTTAACTTTCATTGTTGAGGGCAGTATTAGCCACTCTGCAGTCTAAGGTCCTTCAAGTTTTGTTGAAAAGAGGGTCAATCAGTCATTTAGCTGCTTTCCTTATAGAGGTTTTGGATTAATTGAATTTTGGACTCAAAGTTCTTTTAACTTTCATTGTTGAGGGCAGTATTAGCCACTCTGCAGTCTAAGGTCCTTCAAGTTTTGTTGAAAAGAGGGTCAATCAGTCATTTAGCTGCTGTCTTAAGATGAGGATCTTTACAGGCTGAAAATGTACCATTTATTGTTCTTTGTTTGAAAGGGTTATTGGATCGATTATTATGATTAATAGAAATTTGATGATAATTACATGAAGTGTTTTATGAGTGCTACCGCGCGATCTGACCAAGGATAAGAATGCTACTTCAGTCATTTACATTCTGGCTCAGGAAAACTGATCTATGCAATTGCCACAAAATTAAGAAAAAACTTGCATCCTTGAGAAATACTAGGTAAGTCATAATCAAATAGTAAACTATGCATTCTATGATTGTGCCTTAGAAGGTGTTTAGGTACTAGGCTGACCACTTGGTTTTACTCTTTGAATTTCCTTACTAAACCTTTACTGAAGCGGCAACTGCTGTCGTAGCACGTGAACAAATATACTACCTTCAGATCTTATTTCATGTTATTGCTGGTTCCTTTATGTTATTGGTTCATTGCTTTGCTAAATGTTCTGTCTATGTTATCCTGATCCTGACATACTGATTGAGAAAAAGAAGCTATAAAAGATTACTGAACAGGATCTTGATTTTCCTACTTGTTATAGGCATTTGATAGGGTTCTTCCTCTTCCTTGCGCTGACCATTTATACTGCAACCAAAGTTCCCAAGGTTGTAGATCTACATTCCTTACAGAATCTGCCTGATGTGCTGAGGAAGGCTGATTTGCACAAATTACAAGCAGAACTTTTAACTTGTCTTCCTTCTTTGCCGCATATGCCTGATTTGCACAAACTTCGAGATGGTTTGCTACGTTCCCCCTCTAATTGGCATATTATTGACCTCCTGAACAACTGCCTGCCTGAGCGATTTTCCCACAGCAACCATACAGATGTCTGTGTACTGGTAAGAATGCCTCATTCAACTACTGGTTACTGTCTTCTTAGGCTGCACATGTATGAATGATAACCATAACTATTCAGATACCTATTCGATCTGTAATAAATGCCATCAAGATGAATTTGCTTGGCTAGGAATTCACAAGTCCATTATAGGGTGTGTATCTCATGGACCTGTCATGTATCCTTAGAAAAAGAAAGAAAAAGAGGACATGAAGCTGTTAGAAAGTTGGAGTTACTTCTGATGCTTAAATATAAGAATTCTTCCAAATAATACTACTGCTTTTAATACTTCACCCTGAAAAATGTAAATCTAAAGTTTTCCTTGCTCTGATAATTATTGATAAGATTGTCTTTGGTTTGAGGTTTACTTTTACTCTTTCTGGGCGTGTGTTTGTGGTATTTATAATTTATTTATTTTTTTCTTATGGGGCTGGGCTGGTTGCTACCCCACTCATTTTTCATAATACAGGAAGGTAAATGAATTCATCATAACTGAAAACATAGTAATGTAGTAATTCTTTTATTATTATAATTGACATAGTTAAGTAATAATACTGTTAAGTCTAATGTGGTTCTTTCCACTAAGCCATAGCATATCAACTAGCTACTCTTAGGCTGCCTCTTAGTAAACTGATATTTCACTATTGTTCAATTTTTGCAGCGGAGTGTAAAGGAAGATGTGGCAAATATATTAGCACCATTGCTGGTGAGACCAATAACGCGCTGGCCATTCTATGCCTTCCTTGGTGGGGCAATGTTTTGTTTGTTAGCAAGCAGCACATGTCATTTACTTTCTTGCCATTCAAAGCGTTTATCATACATCATGCTGAGGCTCGACTATGCCGGTATCGCTGCCCTGATATCAACTTCATTTTACCCTCCGGTCTATTATTCCTTCATGTGTTACCCCTTCTTTTGCAATCTGTACCTGGGATTTATTACCCTCCTGGGAATTGGCACAATCTTGGGTTCCCTACTTCCTGTGTTCCAGACTCCAGAATATCGAGTTATTCGAGCATCTCTATTTTTCGGAATGGGCCTGTCAGGTGCGGTACCTATTCTGCACAAGCTGGTTTTGTTTTGGCACCAACCTGAGGCGCTTCATACGACTGGATATGAACTTTTGATGGGCATATTTTACGGCATTGGAGCACTGATATATGCCATGAGAGTTCCAGAAAGATGGATGCCTGGGAAGTTTGACATTGCTGGCCACAGCCACCAACTATTTCATGTACTCGTGGTGGCAGGGGCTTATACTCATTACCACGCTGGATTGGTTTATCTGAGGTGGCGGGACCTGCAAGGGTGCTAAGAGCCACTCAAGAACTGAAAAGTCAGTGACAATCCTTAGTTCAATTGTATGTAAACGTAGAGAAGATGTTTCGTTTGCCCATCTTCGTTAATAAATGTTCCATTTAGAAAGATTGATTCTCTAATATAGTATATGATCAGGCTCAATATGTACTAGTGTATTATGTTTGTTGGTATAATCTGTATTTAAGTATCTTAAAAAAAAAAGAGTTAAAAAGAGTTGCGTTTTACGTACCTTATATTAGCAAATCCAATCACTCAAAAATTGTTTTGCTTTGCTCTCGTTGAGAGTCGAACTCAAGACCTCCCGCTTACTAAACGGGTGCTCTAACCAACTGAGCTACGAGAGCTTGACGACTCTGTTCTCTTGGATATTTAAATTGTCAAATTAAATTTTCTGCCAAGAAATACCTTAACGAAAATCACAAAGGAAAGGGAAGGGAGATATTTTATTTTGTAATCTTTTATAAGCTTATTTTTGGTTTTATGTATCTTGTTACAAGAAATTTTCATTTTAACATGTAAAAGATTTTGGAGAATATTTCGTCTATTCAATCATTAGAGATAATTTTTGCCAAAGAAAACATCTTGTTCTTTTGTTTTTAGTCAAACAAAAACGATCAGCACAAACACAATACTCTAACACCTCACGCAGTACCACGTGATGAACCAACTCTAGCTAAACTTAATCAAAAGAAAAGTATTATTCATGTTTGCGTATGCATTTAATTTATTTATTTTTCAAAAAGAGAGAGATTGTGGGTGGAGAATATTCACTTATATAATTGGTCAAAAATCACTTTACAAACCTTAAACTCCAATTCAAAATTTCTTTCAAATAATCAGTCCAACATATAACAAACTAATTTTTTTTTCTAAAGGAAAAGAAATTCATATCCAATTGAATCTCGTATATATATAAATAATTTTTTTTAATTAAAATAATAATAAAAAATTATTTAAAAAGTTACAAAAAATCACATCTCCTCAACTATGCCTTTTGCGTCAAACTAAATTATGTACCTAAGACCTTATTTAAGCAAACAAGCAGCTACATTTACTGATTTACATATATCATTTTGTTATAAGTGAAACAACAAAAGGTAAGGTATTTTACCATTGTTACATTAAAACAATAAAGAAAAAAGGAAAGGCTTAGCCTCAAATATATATGCCTTCTAAATTACAAAACTGGTCATTCAATTCTCTGGATATAGAAGTAACAGAATACTCGAAATTAGTACTTTAATTTGGATGAACAAAATTTTGAAAAAAATGAAATGAAGAAGAAGAAAAAGATGTGGGGGGAATTTCTGACACAACATAAGAAGTCACATGGAAAATTAAAGGGAAGCCGGAAATAAATAGGTAGGCCTCGAGTTTCCTCTCCTATCGAAACAAAGATCTACAGAGTATTAATGGAGTAGTACTTATTTTATGCTCATAGCTGATACAATTATTTTCACTCAATTTTTTGTACTCATATTAAAGCATGATTATAACTTAATGAATATGCGACATACTTTTCCACTTTCCCAATTATAGGTAGGAAAGTTATTTTGAATATATAAATGTCAATCAACTAACTTATCGATACATATTTTATAAATTAATATTTACGATTGTAGTTATCAAAAAGTTCACTTATAGAAACATCTATATATTTAATTTACCCTCATCACCCTTTGGACATATTTGCAACACGGAGTACATAGTTTTCGCTGAGTTACACAACATCGTCACCCATGTTAATCACTTATTTTTTTGGTAAGTCCTTTTATAATTTGCTTAATGTACATGAAGGTAATCGAATAATAACAATGTTTATACCGCAAAATCAAAGCTAGTTAATGTGAACATCATTGAAATTCACCGTGAAGTAATAAATTTTTTTGTCAATCCACTAAACTCTTAGTTTATTTGGACTTGAAACACATTAGTACAGATGAGGCTCGTAAAAGAAGCTAAAAAAATAAAATCAAATAATATAGATTTTTGTTTTACGATTAAACATTTTGATAGAGTGAGAGATAAGAGGTGGTTGGTGGTATTGTAGGTGAAAGGATGTGAATTTCACGGTTGAACAAGTTAAAGGTTAGGGTTTTAGGGGTTCAACTAATAAAAGAGGATCGATATGCTTCTGTCACGTTCCTATGTGAGATTCAACTAGAGGATTATAGTCTATTTAGATTAATTAATCAAAGCCAATTTAATATCAAAATCACTAGGTGGAAGTAAAAACAAATTCAAACGAACCCTGTTTGGTATTGTCATTGGGAGGTAAAAAATGCTATTTTAAAAAAAATCAAGTGTTTGGTAACTTTACTCTCAAAAGCATTTTAAAAAATATATATATATTGATACTCATCATTTTTCGTAACTTTACTCTCAAAAATATTTTTTTAAAAAGATTAGTCAAACACAATTTATTTATCAAAAAACACTTTTCAAATGAATTAGTCAAACATCTATTTTTTTTTTTTTCAAATGCACTTTTATAAAAAGTCATTTAAAAAAATGCTTTTAGAAATAAACAACATAATATATCAAGTAGAGTTTGAAAATAATAAAATGTACTGAGATATTATCTTTACTTTTAACACTCAGCTCAAGTGAAATCTATTATAATGATGAAACGGTAAAATGAAATGGTTAAAACACCGAACTGGAAACCTAAATAAGCCACAAAAACATAAAAGTGACCAAAATAAGCCACTACTTTAGGAAGTAACTAAAATAGGCTTAGTGGAAGAAAAAATTCCACTTTATCTAATATTCTAAACGTTTTCCGTTAGTCTTATAACGTGTATAATTTAATATATAACGGAATTATTTTCTACACTTTATAAAATGGAACTATTTCTTACACTTTATAAAGTGAAACTTTTTCTTACACTTTATAAAGTGGAAGAAAA